>NC_066303.1:10000-310000 GCF_905404315.1 Leptidea sinapis | reverse complement strand
ATGCAGAAAAGATGCCATGTGGTCCCATTAAATTTTACATAGTTTGGCCCAGTAGATTTCTTTTTATGAACATTTTTTATGAAAATTTTTGTTTACCTCGATGATATAATTATTGTTTTTTGTGTACGGCCTTTTTAGGAGTTTTCATTCAGGTTGATTTTATATTATAATTATTAACTGACACTAAAAAGTAAAAAAAAAAAAAACTTTCAGTTTTTGAAGTCTGTTTTTAGGAAAGGTACCAAATATGGAATACGTCTTTAATATGGAATACAGTAATCTATACTAATAAAAGCTAAAAGCTAATATCAAATTATCATGTTTAAAAATAATATGATGGAACCTTTAATAAAACTAAATTTATTTTTTAACATTAATAGTTACTCAATGGGTCACCTGGGGGCTGCTGAAAATCAGCGCTGTGTTGGTATTATTCCAATGCAGCATGACGCTGAGTCAGTTCCTTTTGATAACAATGACTGCTACACAGTACTTTTAAATTAAGATAATCACTATAATATTATGCATACATTTGTTTCTTTTTTTTTATCATTTGTATATTTTTATGCTAAGTATAAGTTTTTAATTATTATTTTTTTACCTCTAAGTCTTTCTTAGTTGAATTATTCTGTGTGGTTTGTGTTTGTTATTAATAAAGTTTTCATTCATTCATTTCATTCATTCATTCATTCAAAATTATAAAGAGGAAAGATTGGATTGTTTGTTTGCATTGAATAGGCTCCGCAACTACTGAACCGATTTGAATAGTTCTTTCACTTTTGGGAAGCTACATTATCCCCGGGTGTTTTAGGCTATATTACATTTTCAACAAATTGGGGGTCCCTACTAAAAGTCCAGTAATGTAACCCAAGGTGTAAAAATACGTACGCGAACGACGTCGCTGGGTATCGGCAAGTGTGTAATATTTCTAAAACTAAAGAATAGACCATAATGTGACTTGTAACCCTCGATCGTACGTGACGCGTGACGGCCAGCGCGCGTGCGCCGTTCAGCAAACTAGTTACTAGATGCGAATGAGAGTACGGTACACTGTTGGCGCGACGTACACTGTGGTTGTTAGGTAAGTTGTACAAATGTAAATTTTTCTCGTATTGATCTTCAATGAATATCGCATAATCAGTTGTTGAGTATATGAGCAAGGTATGTAGTATTTAATTGGTACTGTTATTTCACTAATATTTAATACTTAATAAAAAAAGTTACATTCATTTGCTCACTCATGAACCGGTTTTGTTACTTAATTGTATTTGTATGTTCACTTGTTTTCCGCGATACAGGCATGCCTAGTGCGGAAAGCGCTGCTAATTTTGTATTTTTATGTATCCATTTTTGTCAATAAATATATTTTCTTTCTTTCATTTTCCTCCTGCCATCATATTGTTCGTACCTACCTACGTGGTTAACACTGAAAATGTTTAGAACTGGCCAGTTAGAAACATTGCCAATGAAAACTTTTTTTGAATTTCAATTTTAGAACTCTTTGGTAACCTAATGTAGTACCTATATTCCATTCATTTGTCATTTGTTTTTTGTGAATTGGCGGCAAATCTAAAACTCTTGTTACACGTGAAAATGTACCTAACGCGAGAAAATTTTCGGTCAATCATTTATTATGACTTTCGTTGTGGGCTTACTCAACAACAAAGCTATGATAGGCTGCGATTAGCATTTCATAATGAAGCCCCATCTCGTGCCACTATTAACAATTGGTTTAACGAGTTTAGGCGTCAGGAAGCTTTGTACGAGATGGATTCCCCATACTTTAACCGACGACCAGCAACACCTTCGCATGGACTGGTGTCCAATGCTGTGTCAAATGCTGTATTTGACATCGTCACAGGTGATGATAGCTAGGATATATTACCTACTACGAACCCGAAACCAAAAGACAATCAGCTCAGTGGGTGTTTCCTTTCGAGGATCGGCAAACTAAGGTAAAGAAAGGAAGAAGTCAAGGAAAGAAGATGATTGCCTCATTCTTTGGTCGAAAAGATCATTTCGCGACAGTTGTGCCAGAATATGGAAGGACAGCTACCTACTGCAGACTGGTATGTCAATCGCTGTTTGCCTGTTACCGACATTCGACAGCAGCGCCCTCGAAGCAGGATCCTCCTTCACAAAGACAATGCTTCAGCGCAATCCGCGAAACGGACTGTTGAATATTTGACTATGGCATGTGTCGAGATAATGAGTCATCTGCCATACAGTCCTGGCCTGGCACCCTGCGACTTTTATTTATTCCCAAGAACTAAATATAAAATTCGAGGTATTCGCTTGACGAGCCCTGAAGATTTGGTGTACGTACGAAGCGTACGAAAATGCCATAGAAGAAACCCCTAAGGAAGAATGGGCCCACTGCTTTTCACAGAGGTTCCAATGAATGCGACGATATGTAATATGAAAAACAATAAAAGTATTGGCAACTTTCTACATGAAGCCGTTTTTCATTTTCTAAACATTTTCAGTGTTACCTAGATAATATGGAATCTCGTTGATGTCCTAATGTGGAATACTATTCCACGATATCAACGATATTATATTAATATTATTTTATATTGGCGATTGATTACTATTCCTCTCTTTTTCAGATATTGTATTTGTAATCAACATTGCCCCACTAATTACAAATCGAAAAGCATGGCACAATGCCAATTTAAAAAATGCTATTGAAGCCGTGAAAACCCAAACATTGGGTTATAAGAAAACTGAGCATTGGAGGGATGTCTCGTATAGAGGCAAAACACGTGTCGAATTATTTAAAAGACAAAGTAACGCCTATTTCAATAAATTTACTAATTATAATATATCACCGTTAATTATAATATAATTGTTATTGATACCGGAAAGCCACAGAAGCTTCAGTTTCGCCTCGTTCCGATAGAGAGCGCCTCAGGTAGGCTAAAATAAATTGATAAAATCAATACATAATCCTTAGTGATAGTTTTAATTTATTATAGTTACCATTAAAATAACATTTAAGTATTACACATAGTTCTACTGATTGGCTTACACAAACTCCAAAGGTGTCGCTTATAACAATAATGAATCTTAAATGGCGACGAAACACGGCAAAGCACTGATAGCGAAACAGAAGTGGCAGATAGGTGGCATTACATGTGCGAGCGAGAGCGAATCATTAGTGGCACGATTCGCACAATACGGAATTCATAGACTAACTAGCACGTGGTTATGGTCTCCTGGTAATATTAACAACAAAAATTGCTTCGCACGGCGATTGTCGCGCTGGTGGTTGTTGCAGTTGGCACGATTTTTTTGAAAAGTGGGGCATTACATTTTTAGGACCTAACTGATGTTTTCCTTAGATGATCATGATTGAAAAATCAACGGTGAACTTTTTTAATAAATAACAAACCCCAAGAGTCTGCTTAGAGTTATGCTTTGGAACACTTGAGGCGCTACAGATGTTTGTATACGAATGTTTCGATTATAAAATGAACTATCATGGTAATATTTTATGTAGTATTTTAAATAAATAGATTTCCTAATTGACATACATTTTCAATATACCGTAATATCCGTTTCAGTCTCTTCAGATTCTTAAATAAATTATAAATTATGCTTGCGTTCTTAATAATTAACAATGTGGCGGATAAGACACCTACCGGCGAACATTTGGAATTGGAAATAAGTGAACTAGGGTTAGAGAACTCTAAGCAAGTATGTTTTTAAGTTTGATAAACGAGTTTGGTGCATCATTCGGGCGCCTGATTTTGAATTAAACAATACCACAAATTAGTTGATTTTAGTGTGAAAGATTGCGTTGTTTATATGATAATAACATAATATAATAATAATGATTTAAAACTAGTCGCGGCGATCTGGTAATTCAATCAGATATTTTCGAGGGCTTGCACGTTGTTGTTTTGTAAGTGCTTGATTACTAAACAGCTTGATATTAATATTATAGCCTGCAATCAGAGGCCTAGTTTACTAATCCGAGAACAATCAGCGAAATAATCCAAACAGTCTGGAAACACAATAGTAACGTTCTATTCAGTTTTCTAGTTACGTTTTGTTAATTTATAGAGCCCGGTATATTACCGAGCTTGAAACTACTTCTACTAGTATATTCTTTGATGAAACCTCGATGTTTGAGTTTCTACTGACGACATTTATTTAGTCGTACCTGCAGTTGTCTCGGTCACGCGGTCTGTTGTTTTAGAATTCCTAAATCTCAGAGATAGCTTCCAATGTTAACTATTAAATGTCGACATCGGCCGATGCTTGACTCAACTAGTAAGTTGCTATTAAGTATATAATTATTATTTGTAGCATTATTCAGCGTATTATCAGTAGTATCACATACAACTATATCTGGATGGCTTATTATAAGCTAGACTGTTAGAGATGGCCAACATACTAACTGATTCGACACACGTTGTTCTATAATTCTGTTCATAATTAAAAAGAATATTCCTAATAAACAAGTCTCTATGCTTTATGGTTCCAGAGATATCGTGATGAGTCAATAATAGGGTATTTAATTCAGTTATTGTTCACTGTAGCGCTAGTAGTAACATAAAAATATAGCAGCTCATAGCACAACGTGGTGTTATTTATATTTGGTACTGTCATGGTTTTAAAAACACACTTACTAGATATTACAAATAGTATATTACACACTTAGGGAGAAAAGTAGGTCATGTCCTACTTATCTACGTGGTGCGCATACGATTTTTTTTTTCCCTCGTACCAGGGACTAAAAGTGAGATTTTCATCGAGATGGGAAAAATATATTACCTACTTATACTTACCTACCTATAAGAGTATGTATGTAAAAACTTATATAAGTATCTACTAAGTAAATGTATTGGTTATAACTGTTCATCATAAATAAATCCGTAATCGCAATATATTGCCTCAGTTATCATAAATTTATAAAGAAATTTGTGGATATTAATATGTATATTCATAACTACTTTTTAAATAAGTAATTGTCTGATCTGTTTTGAATAACAATTAACGTAAGTAAGTATACGTATTTTATTTCGCGGTAAAAAACAAAATTTATTTAATCATAATATTCACGTTTTGTCAATACTTAATGTGTTACGTGTAATCTAACGGGCTAGAAAGAGAGATCCGCGAAATCTAACTATTGTTAGAAGGAACATAAAATTATTTTCTTTACTATTTCATAAATCATTTATTACTGGAATGTGAACATTTAATGATTGTTTAAAGCACATCCAATATGGTGTGAATGTCTTTAAATATGTTATAGTAACATTTACTTACCACATAAACGTTTTTTAACAATTCTTTTGAACTTCGTAACACATTTGTTTGGTACCTATATTTTCTGGGATCATGCTGTAAAAGCATAATATATTACATCGCCCAACAAAATACTTACTAACTCCAGTAAACCGAGTCTTAGGCATAACAAGTTAATGTTTCCTCCTGGTATTAACATTATGATTATCACAGTTTCCATAACTTACACTTATCATTTATAATCGTTTCTCAATTTGCATAATCGCGACACAGGTGAATAGATCCCCAGAATAGTTCTGTTTCGAAATGGTTTTTCAAATAAGTTCACAGGTTTACGTGGGCATCTAGGCATTTTAAAATTAAACATAGACACAAGAAAGGAGTTGTCGTAAACGCTGTTAATAATTTTGTATAAGAAAAGTAAATCCAATATGTCCCTTCGTTGTTCCAGTATATTAAAATATTATGTATGTTTTTCAGTGTATGTTTCAATTGGGAAGGCCAAGTGATAAAGAAAACGCTACTGGATTCTTTCGATTCTGAGACAATGGCAAGCGTAGTGTGGTCTCCAGACGGTACTACCGTATTCCAACATACTGACAACCAGACTTTTATATAATGATGCTCGTATAAGTATATATAATATAATGATATAAGTATAAATACATATAATGATGAAGGTGATCCTAATGAGGATCACCTTCATACGACAGTTCCTAAAAACTTTGCCTCACAAATCCCAGCATTTTAGAGAGTCTATATACTCTCTTGTTAGCAGACCCTCTAAAATATACACATAGGTGCGGTATAAATGTAAGTTTGCTATCAAATATGTGTTTATATTCAAATCCTTAATAGTATCTATTGTACTGACAGGCATATTATTTATGTATAGACCTTTGCATTTCGTAAACGTTATATGAAAGCATTTATTTTTATTCATTAAGCTCGTATACCATTAGTTAAATAATGACCATTATTATCTATATATTGCTGCCATCTAATATGAAGGTCATATTTTATGCCTTTGTGATAGAACTGTGCTGATCTAGATTCGACAAACTGTGTGAAAGCATTATGTGCTCCTAAGAAGAAAACTTTTTATCACGTAGAAAATTGTCCAAATCACGAAAAAAATGGTTGTGTGTTGGAGCAAGGTCTGATGAATACGGAGGGTGACGAATGGTTTCTAATTGCAGTTCCTGTAGAGTTAAAACAGTTTCTCGTACTGTATGAGGTCTCGCGTTATCATGGAGCAATAATGGTGAAGATCGATTCATAAGTCGGGGTTGTTTCACTGCTAGTTTTGATATTATTGTTCGGAGTTCGTCACAGTAGACATCTGCCGTTATTGCTTGACCGGATCGGAGATAGCTATAGTGAATAACAAGCTTTGCTTTGGACACTGTTCCGGAGTTTGACCTGGTGTCCGCCATTGCATATTTCGCTTAGGGCTATCGTAAAGAATCCACTTTTCATCGCATGTCACAATTCGATCCAATATTCCTTAATTTATGTATTGATTCAACAAACATAAAATCATGAAATACCCATTTTTTTATATTTTTTTATTTTATTGCACCGACGCAAATGAGTCATTATTGTTGTCCAAGCAACGTTAAACCATGCCGCTAATTACTAGATAGTTTGGTTCGGATCGGCTCTCACCATCTCTTTCAATTCATTGTTATTCACCTGCGAAGACCGCCACCGGCCCCAACGTGGTTCGTTCTTCAAATCAAAGTTTCCATCTCGAAAGCGTTTAAACCAAAATCGCACAGCACTCTCCTTATTAATATTAATATATAATATATTTAATATATTGCGAGCTGTTTCTACCGCGTTAGTTCCGCGTCGGCACTCGTATTCAAAATACACTCGAATTTCCGAAGTATCTTTCTTGTACAAGCTGAATAAAAAAAACAACAAAGTCGATAATCGAATGTTTCACATTTTAAAAATAAGAACTACATTGCTACCAAGTGAAAAAAGTTTCATTCAAAAATCTCAAGCCATAAGGGTTTTATGTCAATTCGAAGTACTTATTACAATTAAACGGTAATTTCATTATTATTATTAAACCCTATTATAATAATTATTATACTAAGGTGCAACAATAATACCATAGTAGCTTAAGTTAAAATATTTATATATAATTATATACTTTATAAAAAAAGACAAACAATAATGTTGGTATTGCTAAGCCAAGGTTTTGATATTAGTGATAAGTGTTGCCAACGGAAAATATTATTTAATAATTCTAATTGAAAAATATGAAAATATTGTCTGAGAGTTCTTTAAAGGTGGACCACTTACTATATTATTATAATGTTATGTATTTTATTTAACAAATAAGGATGTAGAAGTTTATTAAAATATAAAATATTTCTATGAGTGTGTAATTGATACTCAAGATAGATTGATACACGAATATTTATGTCAGCACATACTTACTGTTAGGTACATATATTATTTTGTAATATAAATGTACAAATAATAAATACTAATAAGATCAAAGTAGGCACTTAGTAACAAGCGTAGGTAATATATCTCAGTCTTTGTACACAAGCGCATTTTCGTGCAGTAAGTTCAACCCGAGTCAACCCTCTCCATCGTGAGAGAGAACCCCTCCCGCCCGGCCCCACATGTGGTGGTCATATGTGAGCACACTCCTCGTTACTCCTGACGCCTTGGTACATAGGTGTCTCGGGAAACTCACATGACACCGATATGACGTGTACACACGTAATAGCGACACACTGCGACTCTCAGTAACCCGCTCATCACGTTACACGTTTGGACCGATTCATAAGAAGTACATGTGTGCGTGGAGTATAACACGACGACGACGAGTGAGCAAACACACACATTATAATATTTATAAATATTATATATACATACCTATTATGCCATGTTATGTTCGTAAACATTAATGAAAAAGTAGATTAACAAATGCTTATAGACTAAGCATTCCTAAGTTTATTTAATGAAATATCAATAAATAATATTTATTTATAACATATGGTTATAAATATTTATTCATAATAACATTTTCTTATCATCTTTATAGAGGTATCATCACATATCACAATATAAATAACTCTACTTGAACGAGAGCCACCACAGCTTGTATTCTACACGACATGATCCAGTTTCACTCGCGGTATATTATAATTTATACATCCCCATAGATGATGTTGCTTGATAATCCTATAGTGTGGACTTGGATATTAAAACAATGGCAGACAATATCACCTTTATTATTCTATCGACTACACTTGGCCAGTGTTAATGTGTCACACGCATTCTTTATAAGATCATTTTGGTTATGAAATAAGTATTGTTTGTACCGGCGCGGCGCGGCGTGGTATACTGTATTATCTATGGCCCGGCGTGTACCCTTCATGGACTAGTACCCACATGAGCTCATTAAAGTTAATTCTTTTGTCACTTTTTATACAGGAATTCAACAAAAACTTTTGCTAAAATAATGAATCCACTTTCTTTGATAAGTCATATTGTACATAATACTGCTGTAACACGGTCTCTAAATCGTACGTTACACACCATTTTCGACTTTCTTTTTCAAAATACCAACGAAAACTTTTGGCATTTTACAAGCTTATGGAGATTTACGGAGAGACACGCTCAACTCAATTTTATGTTAGAAGTTAGAAGTGACAACAAAATGCCGTTGTTGCCATTAATATGTCAATTGTAAGAAGAAATGTAATCGGTGACACATTAACATCACGTTTAAATAGATTACAACTTGAACTATTCAAGGGATGTCACAAAAGATTCTAAAAGATGTTGACACGGCCATTTACAGAATACACATTAAGGCGCAGTCATACCTCAATATCTAGAAAATTTAGTTTCTTAGAGAATGGATAACAAGATGACGCAATGAAAATATTCCGACGAAAAAATACAGTACAAAAAGAAGGACTTAAAGAAAAATTTGAACCGAATAGAATATTTATATATAATTTGAAATATCCAATAAAAAATCTGGAAGTTGCTTCTCAAATATAAACTTTGGAGTTAAAAATCTTTGAATTTTCAGCGATAACAACATTCTTTTTTTTAATTAGTACTTTTCTAATACTTCAACCGAACAATTATTCAATTCAATATGTTTATTTTAAATACATAAAAGAAAACCAGTTAAATAAATGCCCATTTGTAGCTTAGCCACTTGATCAACACAAATATTGTACTATTGGTTGTAGCGTTTACAATCCTAGTCAGTCCGCGCCTTAATATTAAAAAAGAACTAAGTAATACGATACATTAAATAATATCACTAAGTTGCAAGAAAGTGTTGTGACTTGAGAATTCTTATTTTGTTAGGTGGTTGTACTGTTATTAGTACCCATACTCTGTAAAACAATTGCACACAAAGAGGCTTCACATCCGCCCAAGCTGTCAATTAGCGTGTCTAGGGCACCGCCTATATCCCATTGTTCTGCACGTTTTGAGCCAGGAGTACATAGATGTAAAGGAAGTATAAACTTTGAACTACGAGTAGAGGTTACAGTAACAGTTGAAACATTCGAACTACTTTCCGACCGTACCGCTTACATGTCTACTGTGGCTTAGTGCAACATGTGGGAACTTGATGCTAGTGATGTGTAGTGTCTGTAAGGCTATAACGATAAAATATGACATATTTTAGTTTTACGTGTGTTCCATTACTACAGGAGATCATATTTTATATTGTTATATTTCATTTGAACATCGTTTTCAATTCTTGATATTGGAAGCTTTTAACGTTACTAATAATATTGTCATAATAGAGTAACATTATGAATTTTGGATGGGATAGAAGATGTGATTGGTTGTAATTAGTACAAATTATATGGAGAACTGTATATTAAAAATTTATATGAATACATCATCATACATAAACATTAAAAAAAATACAAGTCTCGCAAGGATATGGTTATAACCGTAACGTATAGTTCAACAAAAGTTTAGAGTGTGTTTTATGAGTGTATGCAGTAATAGTCAAATAGTTGATAAATTGTTGGATGATTTGTTCAACTCTCGGGTTGTGGCTTAATCTACAGGATCTACTTTATAGCTGTTGATAACCTGCTCAACCCCAATATTGGCATATTAGGAAATTGACTTGTAAATCTTAACACATTGACATGTTTTTAAGTGATACCCCTTACGAGTATAGTTACTCGATAGTATTTTACTAACATGCCGGACAAATCTCAGTGATTTTTGGCCTTTTATATATTAATAAATTTTTATAATATATTTTATTATAAATAAACTATAATAATTAAAGAATAATAATAATATGTTGTAATAGTAATTTAATAATAAGCTTTGTTTCGGAATATAATATAAACTCTCCAACTTTCATTATATATGATTCTTTTAGGTCGTTGGATTCCCTGATGTTTACGCATATCGAGTATATAGCAAGCAGCGTCGCAACCCTAGCGAGCACACATCGACACTAGCGAATGATAGGAGGGTGAGTATATCGTTGTTGGTTTATGGGTCCCTGGTAGCTTTGACTTGCGATACACGTGTTGTTTCCTATTGCGGTTTACTTAAACTATGTCATTGCCGTTGTGTGTATACATTAATAGGGGTGTGTCTAGTGTGCGTGTTCAGTTTCCTATTCGTTAATTAATAATTAATACGTTTTTCAACATAATATTATACTTAATTAATCTCCTCTTATCAGTAGTTCGCGATGAACTAAATTAAGAAATTTTGTTATTCGAAGTTCGTAAATAGATTTGAAGAAAGTTGTATTTTGTAAATAAAAATGGGGCTGTTTTTTTTATTTTACCAAATAATTCTTCTTATCGCAGTGATTCTTCCGTTGCGGATGTGATTCTACAAGGCATGGAACCAAGGATAAAACCTTAAGCATCGTCAATATCAGTAAAAGTTTATAAGTTAATTCGGAAACAAAAAAATTTTCTTTCCCACCCTTTTACACCTTGGTCCATACCACAAGGAAGAAGGCCGACATATTGGGTTCCTATCATTAACTCGCGTCATGAGTCTCGTCGGCTTTGGATATGTGATCGCCGACCATCCTGCTGCGACCAAGCCAGACAATATTATGTAGTTTATATAGAACACGCTGCTTCCAATAGTTATAGCTTTGTGAATTGGCTCCCGACACCTGTGATAACGTGTATTATTCATATGACTATTGGTCTATTGAACTTTTCATATCTATTTAAAAAAAAAAATTTTTATTTTTTAGCGTATTATATTTTAGTTATTTTCAGTACAGTACAGAATCTCCAGTACCTATAGGCCAATTGCAATTCATAGATATTATAATGCTGTTGTGAACTATTTTTACAAAGAAGTTGCACAAATGTATTATTTCAAATTGGATAAGATAAATTGGGCCGAACAGTTGTTCTCCAAGAACCGAGTGAAGCGCGCCCTTCTCCCCGACCCCGAGCGGGGACTGTACCGAGTGAAGAGAGTAGAGAATACAACCACCGACTATGTTAGACAGAGGTGTAGGCAGCCGCTATTCAACGACGAATTGTGGAGCTACGAATGGTATCTTGTAAGTTTGGTGTTCAGTTTGTAATTTGTATGGCTTGAGGTTCGTAGATTTGATATCGCGTGATAATCGATAATTGTAGCCAATATTAAAACTAAATCGCTAAATGTTCTCCTAATACAATACATATAATAGTCGTCAGCCCGACCGGTGCAACTAAATGAACTTGATTTTATGATTGTACGCCGACAGATGTCGCTATATGGACCGATTTAAAAAAAAGTGTGTAATATATTTAACTCTAGAAATAATTAACAGACATTTAAATTAAATTAAATTTATTGTAGTATATATATAAATACCTACATTAAATAAAAGTCGTCCAACTAAACATTTGCGTATTGCTGAAGAGCTAGGAGCATTGTTAGATTTGATTCCTATTTTTTTCTTGCAAATGTTGACGAAAACTCTAATAAAACCGTACCTAACATTTTGAGCAAAGTTGGCATTTTCTCTACCTAGAACAAAAAAAATCTGAGATAACCCCAATTCGCGCCTAAAGAAGTTTTGCTTCAATAAAAACAGTTATACCCTATGGACCAAATGAAATGAAAGTATCTATGTATCTACCTTTATTTGTGAATATTTCAGCAAGACACGCGCACAGATCGCATGTTGCCCCGGTTGGACCTGAACGTGCTCCCCGTATACGCGATGGGGTTCAACGGCCAGGGCGTGCGTGTGTCCATATTGGACGACGGCATCGAGCACAATCACACGGACTTACGCGACAACTACGTGAGTGCTTTGCTCTCCTGGTACTTTGTATTATGTTAGTGCGCGTTATGACTTAACTGCAAACTCAGAAGTAGTAAGTAAGTAGGAAGAGAATGTTGCGATGAGAAAAAAAATAGTCCTAATAAATACATTATAATTATTATTATTAACCGACTTAAAAAAGGAGAAGGTTCTCAATTCGATCGGTAATTTTTTTATGTATACGTTCACCGATTACTCTGAGATTTATGATCCGATATACGTTATACTTCTTTAGTTCGATGCGGAATATATGCCATTTGGTCCTATAAAATTTACCTAGTTTGGCCCAGTAGTTTTCATTTTATGAACATTTTTATGAAATCTTTTGTCTACGTTGATGTTGTAATGGTTTGTTGTGTACGGCTTTTTTAGGAGTTTTCATTGCGGTTGATTATATGTTATTATTAAAATAATAACTAAAAATTTAATTTAATACACCTCTTATGCAAACCATTACCTATAATATTAATAAAATACTATTATTTATATGTGCTACCTATTGATAGGTTTTAAGTTGGTGCCAAGCCCTAAACAAAAAAAAAACTATTATAAACAGCTTACTTACTGTAATTATTTAGGTTGTCTGGCCCCGCGCGTTTGTCCGCTTGGTTCTAGACGAAGCTATCCCGCTCAAAGTCACGCGTGGCGAGTGTAGGTCTATGTTTATTATTAACCTAATATTAATAAAATAACCTTTAATATTAATAAAATACTATTATTTGTATGTGCTACATATTGATAGCTTTAAAGTCGCCTCTTATGCAAGGTGTATTAAATTAAATTATTATTTTATAGTTTTCAGTTTTTGAAGTCGGTTTTTTAAACGTAGTTTTGTTTTTTACATCAATAAAGTCGTGTTACCAACTAAGCACTCAGGTATTGCTCAAGAGCTAGGAGCATTGTTAGATTTTTTTTTGCTATTTTTTTTTCGCTGACGATATAACCTCGTCTTTTGGGCAATGTTGGCATTTCATTCTCTACCTAGAATAAAAAATCTTTATAAGTAATTATATTATTTTAACAAGTGATATTTTATTTATTTAACAAATAATCATGTAGAGTTATTGATATTATTTATAAGAAAATAAACAATAACACATTTAACAGACCAAGTCATTATCAGGTTCTTGATTTTTTGAGTTACTCTCAATGGTCTAAAAAAGTCTTACTTCAAAAAGAAGCTGTTACATGCTATTGTGTTAATACATGTTGATACATGAGGCACATTAAAAGTTTTGTACTTCTAGCTAATCGGAACTTTTTGAATTTCGAATGTTATATTTTTTGAAACGTTGCATGCAACCTTCTTAGTTTTTTCTGTTCCGTTTTCGAAGTAATAAAAAAAACAATTGGCAGGAAATCATTTGTCAATTGTCTTTTATCATACTTCAAAGTTCTACGTACGAAACGAAAATAGAACTAAGTCGAAAAGATTTTTCAACGATGATATTTTTATGATTTTAAAAGTTCTCTTTTACCGCAAGACTGTGCCGCTCGTCTTCAAAATGCTTATGGGAGAGAAGCACGTTGCTTGAGCACCGTGAGGCGATGGTTTGAATTTGAGAATTCAGAAAATTTTACAAGAAGAATTGAAAGTTCGGAAACTTTGTTGTCCTTGGATCCCTCATGAACTGACAGCGGAGCAGAACCGGGCGCGCGTGGAATGGTGCTCACAGATGCTAATGAAGTACGACCACGGATATTCTAATGCTGTTTATGACATTGTCACAGGAGACGAAACGCGAAATTATTTCTTTTGACCCCGAAAAAAAAACAGCAATCTTGTGAATGGTTGTTTGTAAATGAAAACTGGCCAACAAAAGTGAGGTAGGCGAGAAACGTTGGTAAAAAAATTATCGCATTTTTTTTTCACGCGTTGCACGCGGTCAAATGGAACGAGCTGATACTGGGGTGCGCCAGGCCAGAGATGACAGCAATACTCCATGTGTGGCCGGAATTGCGCTTTGTAGAGCGCTAGAATGTGGGCCGGCTTGAAGTATTGCCGTGCTCTATTAATGACGCCCAGTTTCTTCGAAGCCAATTTGGCTTTGCCCTCCAGATGGCCACGAAATTGGCAATCGCTCGAGATTTCGAGACCCAGTATTCCGATACTAGGTGAGGCGTTAATGGAAGTGCTGTCGAAGAGCGGTGATCCGAAAAATGGGTTTTTTTTTGTGGTAAACGCGCAAACTTGAGTCTTCTGGGGGTTAAATTGGACAAGGTTCAATTTACCCCATTCCGCGACCTTCTCAAGAGAGTACTCGATAGAAGACACAAGTTTCTCCCGGCACTGCTCGACGATTTCCCGAGAGAGACCTGCATGGCCCGTCTATACGGCATCACCAGTGCTGTCGTCTGCATAGCAATGTATGTTGGAGGTGCCCAACATATCATTGATATGCAGAAGAAATAGCGTGGGAGATAGCACACAGCCTTGTGGCACTCCAGCATTCACGGGCTTCGGGCAATATCCGTTGACAACGACCTGTATGCTGCGCCCAGTGAGGAAGCTGGAGGTCCACTTGCACAAGCTCTCGGGAAGCCCAAATGATGGTAGTTATGAGAGCAGCGCCTTGTGCTATACACGATCAAAGGCCTTCGCTATATCCAGGCTAACTGCCAGGCTTTCCCCCTTGCTTTCAACAGCCGCCGCCCAACTATGTGTTAGGTATACCAGAAGATCACCTGCTGACCGACCATGACGAAAGCCGTACTGTCGGTCATTGATCAACTGGTGACCCTCTAGATATACCAAGAGCTGGCGGCTGATTATGCCCTCCATGATTTTGGAGAGCAAGGAGATAATAGCAATAGGCCTGTTGTTTGCCGGATCCGAACTGTCTCCTTTTTTTTTGGATCGGATGGACAAGGGCTGATTTCCATAATTCAGGGACTACGCCTTTTGAATAAGAGTGCCGGAATAAACGCGTTAGCACCGGCGTCAACCAAAGATAGTCGAATAAAGAAAAATATGAAGATCAAAATAGTGTTAATGCCGAGTGTTATTCTACCATATATATAGTTCGATCGCTAAAATGTAGAGTATTTTGAAAAGCAATAAACATAATATTTTGGTTATAACATGTTGTATTTTTTTAAGTAACGCAAAACTTTTAGTGTGACCTACGTAGACATCTCACATTATCTTTTTGAAATTCCATCGAACGCTCTATGAAACGCTTACCCTCATTAATTAAAAAAAGTATTTTTCAATAAATGCATAGGGCAGACGCTTCGGTAAAAGTCTTGGAAACTGGTAGAACACGTTATTTGGGCCGGCCGTAATTTTAATTAGAAGTAGTGAGCTCTGAAAGAATTATGTTACCTTGGTAGGTACTTAAAATATACTGCGTTGGTACGTAGCTGAGTACGGTATGCGGTAACCGAAAAATTTAAAGAGAATGGAATGAATAAACGGAGAATCTTAACTGGATAAACTCGTTTTTGCCGCGGCCCGGGACTGAAATAGGGGGATTTACACTGTTTAAAAAATATACATTCTGAATATCCGTCGTTTATTCATTATAATAATAAAGTACATATAAATCTGGTCTGATCTAAATTGGTACATATTATGACTTGCTCGGATCGTGTTGTGTTAGTAGTTACGCTCGTCAGAATTTTATATTAAATAATTATTTTCGCGCGAATATTGATCAAATTGTAAAACGATTTTGTTCGCAAAGGTGTAACTCGTGTGTGTGAATATTATTAGCTCTTTCCGCCTTTTTGCAACAGTGATAATACAGAATTAATAAGTGAGATTGTAAGTTACAATTATATTTAAACGAGGGTAAAAATATTGTTTGCTACGACAGCGCCAACGTATCATCGGTCAACAAAACGACCATGACCCCTTAAAAGGGTGTCAGAAATAAAAGACCTTGGGGTAACGCTAGATTCGGCTCTCTTATTTGAAAATCATATAGACAATATGACAGCAAAAGCTAATAAAATGCTTGGTTTTATATTCAGACAGGGAAATGACTTCAAAAATATTCATACTTTTAATCTTTTATATAATGCTTATGTCAGACCATATTTAGAATATGCCTCGACTGCTTGGAACCCACGTTATACAGAATATACAGATGCTATAGAAAGTGCACAAAATAAATTTATTAAAAGATTAAATTATAAGTTTCAAAATTGTAATACTCCTCAATTTAATTACCTATCTTTACAACAGCGTAGAGAATACAGAGATCAAGTTTTCCTTTTCAAAATATTACATGACTTAATTGATTCCAATCGTATTTTAAGTAACATTAAACTTAACTGTCCAAAACATTATACACGTTCTATAGATAAAAGGCATAAAGGCATAAAAGGCATTTATTTTCTCAAAATTGATTCCTTTAGAATTCTTTTTGATGTCATTTCTTATACTACTAGATACTACTACCGCTTCGGAAACAAATGGCGCTCTGAGAGAGAAGAAGCGGCGCAAGAAATTCTCCCAGCATTCTTTTTTTGCGCTCTTTTCAATAAAAATATACATTATTGTACAGTCATTTCTATCGCTATAAAATAATCACAATCTAGTCCCAGGCTGTCCGATCAATTAGATATTCAGCAGTGGAGTAATAGGATTTACGACAGAGCCATTTTTTTATAAAACATTTAAATTTATTTATAGATAATGCCTGAACAGTGGCTGGGACTTTATTGTAGAAGTGTATACATTTACCCTTAAAGCTATTATATGTATATTATGAAGCCTACTAGAATTAGTTACAAGCAATCCCTTATTTCTAGTGTTATAATAATGAAAATCACTATTAAGAGCAAAAAGGTGACGATTTTTGTGAACATATATTAAATTTTCATAAATGTACTGACAATGAACAGTCATAATATTTATTTCTTTAAATTTTTCTTTGAGAGACTGTCTATAACCAAGCTGATATATAGCACGAACAGCTCTCTTTTGCAGTGCAAACACTATATCAATGTCAGCAGCATGACCCCATAGTAATATACCGTACGTCATGATGCTGTGAAAATAACTAAAGTACACTAATCTAGCAGTCGCAACATTCGTGTACTCTCTAATCTTTCTAACTGCATATGCCGAAGAGCTGAGTCTATCTGCTAGATGGGCAATATGTGGAGCCCACTGAAGCTTTTTATCTAACGTGATACCCAAGAAGACCGTAGTGTCCACAAGTTCCAATCTCTGGTCATTTATAAGTACGTTGGTTTGTACCTCCGCTGTGTTTGGTGTAATGAATCGTAAACACTTTGTTTTTTTACTGTTTAAGTGCAGATTATTCGTCTCAAACAAACGCACTATCTTTGAGAGTGCATTGCTTACATCGTCATCAATATCCGCACGTCGCTTCACTTTAAAAATAAGTGAACTATCATCAGCAAACAATACAATCTCATGGCTATCATCTACCACAAACGGTAGATCGTTAATATATATAAGAAACAAGAAAGGACCGAGAATAGAACCCTGTGGAACACCTATTTCCACAGGTTTACCAGAAGACCATTTGCCATTTACATCGACTATCTGAACTCTTTCGCTTAAATTGATTTTAACAGATTTAGGGCTCTATTTTTCACTCCATAATGTTTTAGTTTTAGGAGTAAAGTTACATGGTGGACGCAGTCAAATGCTTTTGACAAATCACAAAAAATGCCCAATGCATCCTGTGACTCTTCCCAGGCGTCAAAGATGTGATTAATGAGTCTAGTACCCGCATTAATTGTTGATAAGCCCCTAGTGAAACCAAACTGTTTTTATTTTATCTACAATGAAACGTGTTTTCGCTTCATGACAAACTACTTTAAAGAGCTTGGATTATTTTTTTACATATATTTTAAATTGTTCACTATTTTTGTAATGTTTCTCATAATAAAGGTCATATAAGCGTTTACGACTTTTGTGGATACCCATTGTTGCCCAATCATTAAAACTATGTTTGTTGTTTACTGTCACCGTTACTGGAGTAAAAATTCTGTCAAATTCCTCACAGAAGGAATTGAAGACTAAGTGAAAATTAGCAGTTTCACCACAGTGTAAAAATGGTATCGTATTTACCAAATTATTTCTAAACCGCTCAAGACGGCTACGCGTAACTGGTATAATCGTCACCTTTTTTGGTCTGACATTGTCCAATCTTGTATTTACTTTTATAAGTTGCCCACTATGGTCGGACTGAAGATTATTAATTATGAGTTTACTAGTAATAGTAACATCTGTAAAAATATTATCTAAACAGGTTGCTGTTGTAGAAGTGATTCTAGTAGGTTCCCAAAATACATTGAACAAATTAAAACTTTGAAATAAATTTTTAAGGCTAGTACAATTGGCCGAAGGTTCAAGCAAGTTTATATTAAAATCTCCACACACTATAATTGACTTGCTGGTTTTGCTAAATTTTGATAGTACCTCCTCCATTCTATGTTGGAATTGTTCATATGATGCAGTGGGGGGGGGGGGGGGGGGCGGTATACACTTACAATAATAAATTGCTCTAGTTCTATACAAGCTATCTCAATTAGTTGTTCTATAGAGAGATTAACAATATCTCTTCTATTTTTACATTTTAATCTATTATTAATAATAATTAGGGAACCTCCATGTATTGCCCTACTTCTACAAAATGAATTGACTACTTTATGTTCTCTAAAACTAAACTGGAGCTGATGACTCTTACGCCAATGTTCTGTAATACATAATATATCTATATTACAGCAGCTCAAAAACAGTTCAATTTCTAATTCCTTACTTGTATGATATTGCAAGAGTTGTCCTCCCTTGTCAAATAACTTAATTTAAATTAATTGAAGAAAAACCTTCATTGTTACATTGATACATTCTTTATCCCTGTTCGTAGAACTAATTATACTAGCAATTGTTTTATTATAAGAGCATGCAACACTTATAATAATAATTATAGTCACTTAGACATTTTTCATAGCAGCTATCCAACTTTTACTAAAAAAATTAAAGAATATGTTAACATTCTTAAAATATGTCCAACCGATAAATTTGATAAATTTTGTTTCATTTGTATTTTTGTGTACTTTTTTCGCCTTATGTTTAATTGTATATAAAATCGTTATATTTTGTATTATATTCACTCCTACTTTGTTTATATTTAAGTGGAAACTTTATTGGCTTGTGTAATATAAATTATGTGTTACAATGTGTATATAACTTAAGCTGTTTGTTTTCCAATAAATAAATAAATAAATAAATGAGCAAGTGCGGAGCGTGTGGGAAATTCCTCTCCTCGATAGGAGCCGCTAGTTGTACCATCTGCCCCAGTCTTTACCATAAGGGGTGCGTGGGTGTACCGGATACGGCCACTATTATAAAAGACTGGGTTTGCCCAGATTGCAAAAGGAGGACCAAGAAGGGTGACAACAGCATAACCCCTATAAGAGGAATACGCAGCAGTACTCCTAGCACTTCATCACAACCCACTACTACTGACATGAGCTCGGAGATTAGAGATATGCGACGCGAGCTTGCGGTCTATATGGCAGAGCTTCGCGAACATCGCAAAGAGATGTCTGAACTCCGGAGTACTCTGTTAGGTTTAAATGAGCGCCTCGACTCCGTGGAGCGTAGACTTGATGCAGTTGGGCAGGGTTCCGTGTCGTTGGAGAAGGTGGTAGAGCAGTTAAAGGGGGAGCTCAACGACAGAGACCAGGAGGCCTTATTGACCGACTTAGATATCGGTAACATCCCGGAGCCTGCAGGAGAGAACACAGTTCACACAATCACCGTCCTGGCCTCAAAGCTGGGAGTGACCCTGGCGCCTGCTGATATCGTGTTCGCTGAACGTGTTGGTCGCAACGTGATGGGTAGCGAGATCGCTGTGGACGAGCCAAAGCGGTCGCGGCGCATAGTGGTACGGCTAACTCGCCGCCAGCTACGCGACGAACTGCTGCGCGCGGCGCGAGTCCGCCGCACGCTCTCCAGCACCGATCTCGGGGTGTCTGGTGCACCTCAGCGGGTATACGTCAACGAGCGGTTGACGCGCCATAATCGTCAGCTCCTTCATAGAGTCCGGGAGGATTGTCGTCGTCTAAACTGGCGATACTCGTGGACCAAAAGAGGTCGTATTTTTGCGCGGCACAATGATGGTAAGCAGGTGCACCTTATTCGGACCACCGATGACATTGAGCGGGTTTTTAAGTACACCACTGTTTGACGGTCAGTTGGCCCGTTTTAATTTTATACAATGCTTAATGCTTCTAGATATAAGTTCCATTTTAATTTATTATTTTAGTGTAATTAAGGAGAATATTTGTTACTATTGGTTGCTAATCGAATCACATCTTTTTTATTTAATTCATATATCACATATTATTTTAAATATTATATTAAGATTATGGCAAAATTAATTGATATCCCAAGAAACCACAATTATAATATTTACAATAATCCCTTTTATACGATTTATCTAAATAGTATCATTTTATATTATCTATGCAACAATAATAATATTGTATACAACATTGATATACACAACTTTATAATTTAATTAGTAAACATCATACACATATGCTTTTATGACAATTTTCTTTCTCTTAGTTTGGGTCATTGTATTCTTATATTACTATATATGTCATTAACAAAAACCAAAAATGGCCTCTGTCTAAAGTTCCTAACCCAGCTGAGGTTAAGGATCTCAGACCTATAAGTATCTTGCCATGTCTCTCAAAGGTACTGGAGAAAGTGGTATGCGAGCAGGTTACAGGTTACCTGGAGAAAAATTATATGTTACCAGAGACACAATCAGGTTTTAGGAAATGCTGGAGTACAGTGACTGCCTTGCTTGATGTCACTGACAATATACTTAGATTGCAAGACAGTGGTCATTGTACTCTTCTCGTTCTTTTGGATTTTTCTAGGGCATTTGAAACAATAAATAAAGATATAATGCTATCAAAATTAAATTATTATGGATTTGATTTTGCTGCATTAAAATGGTTCAATAGCTACCTATGTGAGCGTCACCAATGTGTACAGCTGTCCAACAACAGTTCTTCCTCCTTGACATCTGACACTTTACATTATTTATTTTATACAAAGCAGACATCAAAAGCCATATCAGACATTGCAAATACCACTTTTATGCTGATGAAACCCAAATATATATATCTTGTAAGCCAAGTGAAATAGATAATGTGGTCCAGTTGCTTAATGGTGACCTTAATAGTATTATGTTGTGGGCCCAGAAAAACAATCTATGTCTTAATCCGGTGAAATCAAAATACATAATTTGTGGCACCAACAAACAGCTGAGCCGTTTAAAGTCTTCACATGACATTATCTGGATGGGTGAACCCATGGAACGTACGTATGTAGCACGTAATCTTGGTCTTCTTCTCGACAGCAAACTGAGATTCCATGATCACATCACTAGCCTCAGCGTCAGTAACTCTTTTTACAGGCTGAAAGTATTATACAGGATGAGACCTTATCTGTCAAAGGAGATGCGTATCTGTCTTGTTGAAAGTCTAGTTCTCTCAAAGCTGAATTATACAGATGTTGTCTTTGGCCCACGTTTAGTTTCTGTAACTAAAAAACTAATTCAGAGAGTCCAGAATGCATGTGCCTGTTTTTGTTTCAATATAAAACATAGAGACCATGTCACCCCTTTCTTGAATGAGCATTCAATGTTAAAAATGAAACATCGGCGAAAACTTCATTTAGCTTGTCTCCTTTTTGGTGTATTGAAGTTCGAGAAGCCAAAATACCTTTACAACAAACTATCTAGAACGGCTAGTCTTAGGTCGTGTGCGTCACGGCAGTTTTCTGTTCAGATGGTTATTGAGAAGCATCGATCGGCGTCATTTAGAGGGAGCTTCCGTTACTCGGCATCCAAATGTTGGAATAACATCCCACCGCCTATTAGAAATTTAAAAAGTCTACCCTTATTTAAAACGAAATTAAGACAATTTCTTTTACAGGAGCAAAAAGCACAAGAGAACTTGGCTCAAGATATGAGTGTAATATAGGTTAGATTCAGATTGCTCTTGTCTCTTTAGTACTATACTATCTTCCCTCTTAAATTAATAAGTGAATCGATTGGCAACCGAACTAATTATCTATTTTCGTCTATCTCTAATCATAGTTCATTTTAATAATATATTTATCTAGTGGGTACTTATTCTCTATATGGTGCTAGTATTTTTATTATCATTTTGGTTTTGATTGTATTACACTGCAAAATAATGTCGTGGGTATTTTTTAGTTCAAAATTGTAAGCCTAACTAATGCACAATATAAAATGAATAACATATTAGTTGACAATTGTTTGTTGATATAATGTGGCTCTAGAAGTCCTGTAATTATTTTGACAGTTGACAGTGTCACCTGTCACCTAGACAGTTGGTTGACGCTTGAGGACGCTTGAAGACCACAGAGCAAGCAACCATCGGTTCGATACTGGTTACACCGAGAAAGTCGCAAATCAAAACGTATAATTCACAACAAATTTAAAAATTATAAAAATCATAGCGTACATTCGTATTGGGACAGCTTCAAGGTCACAGAATGGCTCAATCGGAAGATCGGCACTGGACATACATGATGTGTGTCAGCATATGCCGAGCTTGTGCCTATTTGCAGCTGATGTTTGAGCTTCTTTTATTTCTATTATGTTTAAGTTTCATTTTAATGTGATGATGGCGCTAAAAAGCACCGAACAAACATTTCTGTAATTTTATTATTCTGGCAGGATGCAGAGATCAGCTGGGACAGCAACGACCGTGACAGCGACCCGTACCCGCGACCGGACCAGATGCGGTCCAACTCACATGGCACCCGATGTGCTGGAGAAGTAATGTGATGTCGTTGAGTGTTGACCGTTAACGTTAATATATGACATGTTATCACCACCAGTACCAGCCATTCACGTCTCATACAATTGTGCGGAATTAAAGGACAGTCTATACATCGCTCCTAAATTAATATTTATATATTCATAAATAAGTACGTAATGTTTGGATAATTTCAACAAATTTTCAGCCACTTTATCCTCCCCAAGACACTTATTAACAGTTCGCCTGCGATCCTTGGAAGTATCGGGTAGTCACCCACTCTGTATGTGCATGAACACATTGCCTACCCGGCTATCTGTTTACCACTGCCACCTGAGGTCTGCTCCGCAACATGCGACCTGATGATGAACGCATGACACGCTACCATCTGGATATCTGACGTTCCTCTACAGTGCAGTCTTCAAGGAACTTTCTGCCACGTACAACCATGCTTATCCACTCACTTAACACCAGGTGACCCGTACGCTAGTTTGTTCTCCTCTTCATATAATATGGGGCCACTTTCTAAACTTGACAGTTTCTGTATTTTGTCGCAGCGATCAACATCACTACACTTATTTACTATTTGTTATGTGTCGCTTAAATAGTACCTATTGCCAGAAAAATAAATACCTTTTTAATTAACCCAGATTCTTTCATCCTTATATTATTAATAATCAGCATTACAACACATCAATCACCCTTAAATCAATCTTGATTAAATAAAATGTCCGTCTATTTATTAATAATAATATCCTGCTGCTTGTTTTGCACACCGCCGCGCCACAAAGCGACCGCGACGATGTGATGTGATGTTAGGTCCAGAGACCAAGTAACCGTGTAGTGTATCTAATTATGTTTCGGTCTTCATGTGCAGGTAGCAATGACAGCGAACAATAACAAGTGCGGTGTAGGCGTGGCGTGGGGTGCCAAGGTGGGTGGAGTCAGGATGCTGGACGGTCGCATTACGGATCGTGTCGAAGGCGAAGCGATAGGTGAGGTCAGAGGTGCTCATCATGACACCTAATTGATTCCTTTCAATAAAAGTCCGAAAAACTGCCAAAGTATAACACAATCATTCCTCTAAGGTACCAGAGAAACATGTGCCACCGCTATCGCGAAAAATACTTTTTATAAGGTGACAACAACGTGTATACTCTGCAAGATAAATAAATAGGTAAATAATATAATTTTAATAAACTTAGTATCTAAAGTTGTGAAGTTCAATTATAGTAAAAATATATGTTATGTATATACAATATAGTCATCGGGCGACGTAGTTTAAGTAGTTAGATAAAAACAAGTATTTTGCATCAAATTGAACAAAATTATTTATTTCCGAATACCCTTAATAATATTAACGCTAAAGTTAATTCATCGACTTAAGGCGAGGTTATTATATTTAGTGCCCGTGTTATATTTATTTTTAACCGACTTCAATAAGGAGGAGGTTATCAATTCGATCGGTATTTTTTTTATGTATGTACACCGATTACTCTGAGATCTATGATCCGATTTACGTAATTCTATTTTTGTTTGATGCGAAATAGATGCCATTTGGTCCCATAAAAGTTACATTAGTTAGCATTGGTGCCAAGCCAAATGTAATAAAGGTACCTTGTACACTCGCCACGCGTGACTTTGATCGGGATAGCTTTTTCTAGAACAAAACAACCCAAGCGGACAGACACGCGTGGCCTGACAACCTAAATAATTACAGTAAGTAAGCTGTTTATAATATTAAGTTTTATTTTGTTTAGGGCTTGGCACTGACTTCAAAGCTATCAATATGTAGCTCATACAAATAAAAGTTTTTTATTAATATTAAAGGTAAAGGTTTGCATAAGAGGTGTATTAAATTAAATTTTTAGTTATTTGATACTTTTCGGTATTTGAAGACGGTTTTTTAAACGTAGTTTATTTTTTATTATTATTCTTAAAAATATGGATACCTATGAGGACCGTAGAACAATAGTGCTACCAACCGAGAGTATCTATGCGCAGTTAAAACTGTGCGCATTTATTTTATTATTGCTGCGTGAACATTGCAATAACTTATGTTATAAAACTTTCAAAGAACAATAAAACGCCGTGAAAATTTCCAAGCTACAAAGTTGCTTTGAAAAAAACTGGAGGTAACAATGAAACCCCCATCTGCAAGCAAAGTAGTGTTTTAAACGGAGATGTCAACAGTACGCACGCACCGGCCTCGGGCGAGGACTTCGTGCAGCGCTGAAGGCTGATCCCCGGGATTTTGCGTGAGATTATAATGTCATCTGAAATATAACCTTTAATGGATGAAACGGCTTTAAAAGCAGCTGTGCAATTTTCTTCCCGTAGAGATGAAGAGATAAAATTACAAGTGGAAAAGCGGGACTCCGAGGTCAAAAAATTATCATCCAGTACTTTTTCGCTCGAGAAAAAGATATTCTAAACGAAAATATAAGTGGCCAATAGAAAATGATTCTCATTTATGTTGTGTGTGTGTGCAGTTTAAGAGTGTATTGTGTATGTGTTGTTGGAGCACCTCTCACCTATAAATAAATAAATAAAATAAAAATAGCAAATATTATGATAATGTGCGTATATTTGACACACAATCAACTAACTATCAAGTATTCACACTTCACAATGTTATTCATAATATATTGTTAGACAAGTTTGAAATCGTCACCACCTTCTGTGTAGTACTCGTACAAATAATACTGGCTGTTTATCAAATTAACATTATATAATAGTATATTCTAAGTACTAGTAATTAATCTCTTGACTATTCTATTTCGCCCAAATATTTATTGGTTATTAGAAAGTGGTGTTGTAAATTTTTCGTCATTGCCATAGTTAGTGGAGGGAGTGGGAGGCTCCTTTGCACAGGATGCCGGCTAGATTATGGGTATCACAACGGCGCCTATTTCTGCCGTGAAGCAGTAATGTGTAAACTTTACTGTGTTTCGGGCTGATGGGCGCCGTAGCTAGTGAAATTACTGGGCAAATGAGACTTAACATCTCATGTCTCAAGGTGGCGAGCGCAGTTGTAGTGCCGCACAGAGTTTTTGGGGTTTTTCAAGAATCCAGAACTGCATTGTAATGGGCAGGGCGCATCAATCACCATCAACTGAACGTCCCGCTCGTGTCATTTCTTATTATCATAAAAATAAAAAACAAAAAAAAAAGTGAGTGCCAATGCATATTTTTATTAGAAAAAAATTTAAAAACTAGCAACTACGTTTTACTACTAGAATAACTCCTACAACTAAAAGGTGCATAGACCTAATTTTTACAAATTTCTATCTAGAAGGCTCAAAATTGAAGTATATGATTTTGGATTATCAGATCACAAGGGCATCATTTTCACATTACCTTTTACTTTCCACAATAAACAGTATTTCATTAAATTAAAACGTTAATTTAATGACTTTAATATAAATAAATTTATAAACGAACTCGCGAATATCAACTGGGATGATCAACTTAAGCTTAACAATAACGTTAACGAAAACTATAAGATATTCCTAAATATAATTGTTACTGCCCTGAATAAATACATACCTAAATTACAAACAAAATTTACTCTAAACCAAAATAAACCTTATTTAACACTAGGAATTAAAAAATCATGTCAAAATAAAAGATTATTAAAACTCCTTGTATCACAAACCAAAAATAAAGTATTAACAAATTTTTATAAGAGATATTGCATAGTTTTAAAAAGTTGTATAAATAAATCTAAGAAAATTATAAATATCCGTAAATTCAGCTCAGCTGATAATAAAACACGATCCATGTGGAAAATAATAAAAAATGAAACAAATAAAAGTACTATAAGAATAAAGCAAAACATAAGTCTTAAATCTTCAGAGAATAATATTATAGTAGATCCGAAAATTATTGCTAATACATTTAATAGTTTCTATTTATCCATCTCATCAAGCCCTAAAGTAAAAAACGACAATATAGCTATAAATTCTAATAAATTAATTAATTCGTTATTTCTAAATTCGTTTAAACCCAAAGACATCTTTAACATAATAAAAAATCTTAAGAATAAAAATTCTTTCGGAATAGATGAAATCCCCCCTTTTTTAATAAAAAAATGTGCTGATATTTTAACCTACCCGTACACTAAACTTATTAATCAATCATTCTGCGAAGGATTATTTCCGCACGATCTAAAGATATCCATAATAAAACCGGTATATAAGAAAGGAAACACATCTGATGTAAATAATTACCGACCTATTGCCCTTCTACCTACATCAGCGAAGATATTTGAAACTGCAACGGCTATACGCCTAAGTAGTTTTCTGGAAAAATATTATATCCTAAATGAAAGCCAACATGGTTTCAGGAAAAACCATTCCACAACTTTAGCGATATACAAATACATACAAAAAATATTTGATTCACTTAATTATAAAAAATATTCAGTTGGCCTACTGCTTGACATGAGCAAATCATACGATAGAGTCTCTTATGATATCTTACTAGAAAAATTATTTCTCTCAGGAATTCGAGGAATTGCCCATAAATGGTTCAAATCTTACCATAATAATCGTTTTCAATATGTGGAAATAGAAAATACTAACTTCGAGACTGGAAAGATAGACCACATAAGATCTAATAAAGCTCACTTATCAGGATCGATTCCACAGGCAGTGTGTTGGGTTGTATATTGTTTCTCATATACATAAATGATCTTCCTAACTTAATAGATGATGATTGTACTCTTTTTGCTGATGACATTTCTATTTTGATCCTATGCTCTAATTTAAAACAACTAGAAGAAAAATTAAATATTACAATGGACAAAATCTTTTATTGGCTAAATAATAATAATCTTGAACTTAATATTAATAAAACTAAAATTATACCTTTTAAACCTTATCAAAAATCCCCCTTAAATATATCTTATTCTTACAAAAATTCACAACTTGAAACAGTTGACACAGCTACACTACTGGGAATTGATTTAGACTCACACTTGACATGGAAGCCATATCTACAGAAATTAAAAAGCAAAATGTCATCTTTTACTTATGCTCAGACCAAACTAAAACGCGTAACAGATTTCAAATCTGCCCTTGCTGCTTATTATGCATATGCACATTCTAGATTATCATATGGAATATTAATATGGGGAAACTGTAGTGAAATAAAAGATATATTTATTCAACAGAAAAAATGTATCAGAATTTTAGAAAATATTCAGCAGATGGATTCATGTAGACCATATTTTATTAAACACAAAATTTTAACCCTTACTTCAATTTACATCCTAGAAGCATGTAAATTTGTTAAAAAACATTCGGACTTATACTCAACAGTACCAAATAACAAGCGAAATAATAGAAATTTAAACAAATTAAAAATTCCCCAAACAAGTATGTCATTAGTGTCTTCGAGCCCTCACCACATGGCAATAAAAATTTATAATCACATCCCAAACAAAATTAAAAATAAAGAGAAGCGAGAAGGCTTCAATTTAAAAGACATCTTAAATCATCTTAAAGGTTTCAACCTACATGATCATTTCGACATTGAAATCAAATGAAGTGGGCAACTCCTGTTAATTGGCTTTATTCCAATTAGATGTTTAGGTGTACACGAGCCTCCACGGAATGGTGGAGCCGGCTTCCTGTTACCAAGAATATGTACCCTACAAAAAGTCAATAGCACTTTGTCCAACCTGGGTAATGGGTATCGAACCGGAGACCTCACAACAACAAGAGGTCGGTGTGCTAGTTACTGATACCGCTACGCCACCTGATGCAGTTTCTTTTACCATAATTACTTACTATATTATAATTTATATCTCAAACTATATCCACTAAATCACATGGTGATTGGTGATATTATTATTTACAATATTTTTATTGATGAATTTGAAGATAAACGCTTAACTTATTCATAACAGAACCTGTGCCTGTACTGTGATAATATTTAAATATTTATGGATTTCAATTTTACCAACATTACTACCAACCAATACAGTGACTTAATGGCTGCTAGACACTAGTTAAGTAGTTATTACTTAGTTACTTACTAGTTAAGTACTAGGTGTCTGGTGTACCCGTCATAGCATATAGTATAATATATTGGTGTGGCTATAGCCACTAGCCAGCGCCGTCGTCGCGACTCTTCACTCTTTGTTCACACAGTTCTCGTATATTAAGCTCTATATATTTTCTGCAGTCCTAGTAAAATGTTCCCTCGCTACGCGCATTATCCGAACCACGCACGCTCACTCCGTGCACAGACTAAATATAAAATTATTATTATATTTACTCCGTGAAGGACTGTGTGACTATGAGCTCCTTTATTCATATTCATATTTATTTATTTGCTATTAAATAGAATGGTTTCAATTTGCTCCTACAATTGCTTTAAGTAGCTCCTATTTAGCCATTACCAATAGCATACATACTTGGTCTTAGGCAAAAATTTTATTACAATATAAATTAATTTATTTTATATATACACAAAATTATAATTTGATATAATATGAAAAATTTATTAAAGTCAAGATAAGAATAATCCACATAATGAAAATTATGTATGTGCAGCAGTCTATGGATGAGTGCGGTATACGAGGGCCTATTAAAATCTGGTTCCAAAACTATTTCAAAAACAGGCTACTTAAAGTAAATGTCCTTGGAGCAGAGAGTGATCCAGGTACAGTATTAAATGGTGTTCCAACTGGCTCCATATTTGGTCCGATAGGATATATTATTCATGTGAACAGTATGAGCAAAGTTATAAAAAATTGTAAAGCATATATGTATGCTGATGACACATGTTTATTGTGTAGTAGTAGAGACCCAAATATAATTCAAACCATAATGCAACAAGATTTTGATAATATTAATAAATGGGCACATGACAATGGAATTATTATTAATATGGAAAAGACAAAATGTATATATTCTCACCATATAGTCAATATAAAGATATTAAAATTAAAATAATAGGACATAGTTACTCTTGCTTGCATAGTTCCTCACAAATATGTCAATGTAGTCAGTTGGAACAGGTAACGTCGTATAAATACCTGGGGCTCACCATTGATAAAAATTTCTCATGGAATGCACATGTTAACTCAGTATGTTCGAAACTCCGCACAGTATTTGGTAAAATTTATCACTTAAAGTCATCGGTGAGTAAAAATATTTTGTTCACCCTGTATCACTCTTTGGTCGAGGCAACAATTAGTTACGGATTGAGTAGCTATGGACTAACTTTTACTACGAATAAAAATAAAATCAATACTTTGCAAATGAGAACATTAAAGCTCTTAATGAACAGAAATATATAAAACAAACTTAACGGGAACTATGAACGCTCGTTTAAAATATGTAATATTATTCCAATTGATAAAAAGGTAAAATTATTAACGATAATCGAACAATATCGAGATATAAATAAATTCGTAGTGCAGAGAGGGCATACCTACTCAACTCGGCTATCTAACAAAAACAAGCTAGTGGTACCTAAAATATGTAATTATTACGGTATGCGAAGCATGCAATGGGTAATACCTACATTAATAAATGAATTAACTACCCATATAGCGTCACAATTGTCGATTTGTAAAACTAAAAATCAGGTGAAAAACTTATTGCGAAAGTTCTACTTAGCACAATGTCCATAATAAATAGACTTAAAATTACTGGTAGGGACTATTAAATTGTCACACACAAAAACATAATATTGATTTGATAATTTGTGAAACACGAGAATTACTGCCGACAAACTGCTGTGCAGTTTGGCAGAATAATATGTATATATCGCTTTGTAATGTTATATCAGAAATAAATGATTTAAAAAAAAAATGTCAAAATCCTTTACTCTTTGTGGTTCAAAAACTCTTCTATAGAATAAAATGTGTTATGAATAAGCCAACTGTGTAAGGATACTTTAAATCTTGAAAAAGGTAACAACAATGCATTAGGGATCTTATTGAAAAGAAAAAGAAATTAATGCCCATCCAGAAGCAATATTTCTGTAACAAAGTGCTATGCGGAACGACTCCAGTCACTAACCTATCAGCTTTCCTATGTATTCTAGTACTGTGGGTCATATGTTTTTGCTGTAAGTATGCACTTTACCTGTTTGTTTTTATTTATTTAGTGGTACGGGATGTAAGTTCCCTTAGTTGTTGTATTCATATAATATTGTAACTTGCCAGATTCATTATTCCTTCACACACTGTGAACATATAAATAATATGTACATATTTTTATTATTTATTCCTACCTTGTTTCTGTTAATGATTTTTAAGAGAGCTGGAAGCTTGGTAATAAAAATAGATAATTAATATAAAAAACAAATGATTCGTTAGTGGGTTTTTTATTTAACTATTATATTGTTAGTTTATTTATTTGAGCTATGAAATTTTACTAAAGAAAAAATATCAGATTAATTTTTTGCCAGTGCCAGGCGCCAGCATACTTTCTCAGTTCCGACTGAAGGTCTAGCCGTGTTATGAAAAAAATTTAATAAAAACTTACTTTCTCTGTGACAAGAAAGGACGGACGGACGGGCACGGTTGATCGGCCGATGTATCCTATCTGTTGTTTGTGGCTATTCACTTACGTAACCGTTGCTAACAGGACTTCATAAGTATTGAAAAGGTTTTACACACATAATTTTTTGAAGCATTTTAATGATTAGTATAAAGTACCTAACTTGGCTGATCGTTTTCGTTCAGCGAACGGTATTTATGAAATAAAAAGGCTTGAAGAGGCCATTGGTTTGTCTGCCTGTTGCTATTGGGTCACGGGTTCGACCGAACGTTGTAGAATTCTGAGTGACCGAGAGTGATAAAAGTGACAAAGGTACAGAAATTTTGTCTGGCATTCCAAACTACATTGAGTGCCCGGTGCGACCATATACGGCGATTTCATTTTTTACCATGGCCACGGTATGGGAGCAAATACTACTGAGACGGCGGACAAACAAGAAACAAGTTAGTTTTCTTTATTTAGAGCATTGGTAACAAGGCCAGTAGTCCGTAGTCCGTACCATTGAACTTTAATAATATGAACCTATTATCAAATAAATGCTTTAGCACTGCGCGCCGTTCGATGGACGATATTAATGTCGTTGCTTTATTATTGTTTTAGTACAATGTAATTTGTTATTCCAAAACAATGGATTATTTATTTTTGTTAATTTGTTAAAAATGCTTGCTATATTTATATATATTTTTTGTAATATAACTTTAAGGCGGAAATTATGAATAATAATAATTATTATGATGACATGAGCATACTGGCACCTGCCAGTATCACAGTTGTGATACTGCGGCGTGTGAACACAGAAGAGTATAAAACTCTAGAGTCTAGATAGTCGCATACGGCATAACCCATTTGATAACTGATACAAAAGATAATATTTAACTAGTTTCAAGAAATAATATGGAGACAACTTGGGTAAGCATCAATTTTTCTAATTTGGAAATTAATTGCAGGTTTTGCGTCTGATAAAGTAGATATCTACAGTGCTTCATGGGGCCCTAATGACGACGGTAGAACTGTCGAAGGACCAGGAAGGCTAGCCTATGAAGCGCTGAAGAGAGGAGTAGAGAAGGCAAGTGAATTAACAATGATGCCTAATTAACGAAACATCTCTGTCGCTCCGGTAGCAAGCAGGACTGACTCGTATTTTTTTTTAGTTTAAAATACACTGAAATATTTCTATGTTTAATAATTATAATATCTCCGCATAAGTAGTAATCTCCGGTAGTTGTTTGCCGCATGAGAGTAGACAACTCATTATCAATGTTAAACGTAAATCCTTCACAAAAACAAATAACATAAAAAATAAGTTTGAGTTACTCATTGCAGAATGTAGGCGTCTCTTGTAGCCTTTTCTTAACACAAAACAACAATTATTAATAGACATGATATGATGACACAATATACAGACAAATTGCATTTATGTTCTATTTCTTTCTATTTTCTACCCCACAAGAGCGACTAACGCGACGTTGTCACCTTTGTAAAAATAAAATGAAAATGTAAATAACAAACAGCTCTTCTTTATACAAATACCTCCTATAACTACCAAATATTACAAATGCTTAAACGATAAATACTTTGGATTTTATAGTAACTTCCAACTAACACTGTTCCCAAAAAGGTACTATTTAAAGTACTTATAGTTAATGTAAATTTGAATTCCTCCAAATTTAGCGCCTAGCGCCCATTAGATATTTTTTCAATAACTACTTATTATTATTATTTTATAAGATAAAGAGACGAGACCAATAAGACGTTTACCTGATAGTTAGTGATACGCCCTGCCTATAAAAATACATTGAGTGCCGCTCACAATTATTAAAATTCGCAATATTCTGAACGGCATTGTAATTACGCTCGTCTCCTTGATACAAAAGATGTTAAGTCTCATTAGCCCAGTAATTTACTTGCTACTATTTACTATGAGGCACCGAAACAAACAATTCAAACCGAAACACTGCCATTACTACTTGATGACATTATTGCATCCTGTGCAAATATACGTCCCACTCGTGAATAGTTCGACAAAAAATAATAATATCGTGAAAATTCATGTCATTCAATTCAATCATTTTAATTGGGATCAGACACCATGTTCCCGAACTGATACCACTTGGAGACCCAATTGCTAAGTTTAGCGTGTAACTGTGTACTACAAAGGTCGGCACGACTCTTCAATGACGACAACCATCTCTTAGGGCTATCCCTAAGACGTGTTCAAGTCGGGCTTCACTGTTCGTGTTTCCATTTGCTTGTATGTTCATCAGGGTCGGAATGGCAAAGGCTGTATTTATGTGTGGGCGAACGGGAACGGTGGCCACCATAGCGACAACTGTAACCTTGAAGGGTAAGTACCACATAATAAATAATTCTTTTAAGTAGATTAATAATTTGGTAGATTTAGAATTACCACCAGCAAACCAGTCCATTTATATTGCTAACTAGCTTTATATATTATTATTATACGGTTTTTTATATTAAGAAGTTTGTGTTCTAGAAATAAAATAGAATTATTACGATCATTGGAGATGATGAAGTAACTAATTATAGGAAGAAAATTTTAAGAGGTGTTTCTTAGTGGGTAAATTTCCCACCTAGCAATATCGTCTTTAATGTTTCGATACATTGGATACTTCTTGAAGATTTTCCTCCTCTTAAAATTAAAATGAAAATGTTAAAAAATTAAAGAAGTTGCGGTTGAGAAGATAGATATTTTATAGTAATATATTATGCTACTACTCTGGACTTCTACTGTGAAGTAACATGTCCTGTGGATCGAAAGTGCTTGAATGGCATTGAACAAAGTAAGGTTTGCCCGTGTTTCTGGAGATACCAATAGATGTATTTTTATCCTTTTATTTTTCAGATATTCATCGAGTATCTACACGATATCGATCGGCAGCGCCTCCCAACACGGGCTGTTCCCCTGGTACGGGGAAATATGTTCCTCAACTCTCGCCACCACCTACTCCTCTGGTGCTTATAAGGACCAGAAAATTGTATGTTACATTTTTAATTAAATTTGTATCAGAAATTTGTCATAAGAAATGCTTGCGGCCATGAATATAATATAAATGCGATCTACACTTACATATAATAAATCATGGTCTACTATGATCTACTGATGAACTGACCCTAAAAGATGCGACGCATCTGCGCGTGGTAACGTCAAGGTACACGAATCACGACCAACCCAAACATTATCTACGGCGTAGATTACATTACATACTTATATTTTTGTATTGAACACCTGAACCCGTCCGTCTACAGACTGCTGAGTTAGAGAAAAATTTGTAGAAATAACTACAGGAAGACGAGGAGCGCACCTGGGAGCCTGTTTATTAATTAACAGGCTTATGTTAAACTGCATAACACCCGGAGTAAAAATACACAAAAAAAATATATATTTTCACCTAAAACACTTAAATGTTCATTGTTCACTTATCAAAATCAAATTCATTTATGTAACTATTATGCAAGAGTGAACCATTTAAGAGTTATCATGTCAAAATATGTACTTTCATCAAAATAGCAACCACAAAAATTAATTTAAAAAAATTTAATCTCATTTTTTCTTCTGATTTATAAAAACGATTAAAAAGTGGTTATTTACCAATATTAAAATAACAACAAGATGTTGGGCCAAATTTTGAAAATGCTAGATGAAAGACGATATATTATTGCAATATTTTTTTCAACTAAAATGCCTTAAAAACAAAAAAAGTTACGTAACTTGTCTTGGAGATTACTTTAAAAAGATGACCGTTTTCTTAGCTCTCCAACAATACATAACACCTAGCGACTTATTTCAAAGAAACTGAACAAAAGAGAACACAAGTGAAGCAGCCGGTATTCAAACTGAATCGCTGTTTGAATTTTGAATATCTTGTAAATAGCTACTATGGGTACTAAAATAAAAAGCAGGAAGAAAACTGGCAGATTCAGAAAATGAAACACTATTTTCAAAGAGTTCTTTTACCAAAAACTTGTCACGCGTGCATTGTTTTGTATTACAAATTGGGGCCGTGTTTTTGAAGTTAATACCTTCACAGTTGTATGTTAATTTTTAATTTTGATTGAAATATGGAAGAGCTGAATCAAAATGAACACTAGTCAAACGTATAATCACTATAAACGAACAAATATATTCTAATACAGAACACCAAAATAATACATATTATCTTTATCTCACAAGTTATTCTGTCTTTGATAATTTCACGCTTTGCTACTCAATAGAATGAGAGTTAATTTTGGTTTAAAGAACATAAAGCGATTAGGATCTGTTCTGATAAAAAATATCACGAAGGCTGATGCGGGAAGAAAGTCAAGTGGAGCTACTAACCTACTTGCCAGTTGTCACACTTGTAATTTTTAATAACACCAATACTTAATATAAAAAAATCATCATTATTAGCAAATTACGACCGAATAGTCGAATCCCGGTAGGTGCAATCATTTATATGATGAATATGGATGTTTGTTTCCGAGTCATGGATGTTTATATGTATTTATGTAAGTTTACCCATAGTACAGGCCATGCCTAGTTTGGGGCAAGATAATTTGTGTAAAAGTGTGTCAATATTATTATTATTATAATATAATTACATAGTTTTATAAAGTTTTATTCAAGCAAAGAATTTTTTTAGCTTGTAGCTTGTACTTAGTCGTAAGATTGTAGATTATTACATAGGAAGTATGAAAATTATCTATTTAGTGTAAGTATTGAAATTAGTTTTGTACTTTAACGGACATAACAGACAGCAAACAACAACAAGTTAACTTGACTCTAATTTACGCACATTTGGGATAGCAATATTACATTAACGTTTTAATACTTAGCTTGAGTACCGTTAGCGCCTAATATACCTAAAATACTGTGGCTACACAATATCTTATTTATAATGAGAGAGAAAAGGAGAGGGGTATGTATAAGCCGATCCTTGTCGCTCCCGTTGTATTTCACTATATTAGAATGAGATAAAACTACTGGAATTGAAATGTTTCACCTTTTCGTACTATATCGCTATCTCCATAAATGATACCACTGAAGCAGCTCTTACACAAGCTAGAATAAGATGACTATATTGTCTTGTTACACAGGCGACAACAGATCTTAATAATTCATGCACTCTTGGCCACACTGGTACATCGGCCGCTGCTCCACTGGCAGCTGGTATTATAGCATTAGTACTACAAGCTAAGTAATATGATATGGTGTATATACAAAAAAACTATTCGAAACGATATATAAATATACTTGTTTCTGTTATTGCTTACTGTATTTATGTGGTATAAGCAGTAGAAACTAAAAAAAAACAAAATTTTACCTTGATATTTATCTTGCTTTGAAAAAATGTATTAATGTACTTATATTTATTATATACTTTAATATTTACCTACTTTTCTACTTTACAGCCCTAATCTAACATGGCGAGATGTATAACATCTAATTGTTTGGACTTCTGAATATACGCAATTATCGGCAAATCCAGGATGGCAAATGAATGGGTGAATTAATATTGTAATAATGTATAATATATTCTACTATATGTATACAAGTATTTTGTATTTTATTACAAATTATCACTTTTAGGGCGGGGCTCCTTTTTGATCTTCGTTTTGGATTTGGTTTATTAAACGCTGAAGCTCTTGTTGTTGCAGCTTTAAACTGGACGACAGTCCCAAGGAAACACATTTGCGCCGCATCTCCACAGTAAATATGCGATCCTAGTACTTGGGACGTTAGTTACGTCATGGTGATCGTCCATCACAATCAAAATAATATTTTTGTAATTAGCGCTCTTTGATGGCGGACAGTCATGACCACCATGACACCTCTTTCTCATCTCATTGTAACAAAATTATACATATCTACATAGTATTGGGAACAATTAAAAAATTTGTGAACATATATAATTTTTTTCATTTAAACTTTCAACTTCAGTGACGATAAAATATATACCCATGTTTTATGAATATTTAATTAATTTATTTTTCAGTTTGAGCAAGAGTGAAAGTATTTCATCATTAAGAGATGCGGATGTGACAGTGGAAGTGGGTTGTGACGTAAATTATCTGGAACATGTCGAACTTGTAGTATCACTGAATTACACACGCAGGGGGGCACTTGAGATTTACTTGGTTTCTCCACAAGGTACTGACGGACTAACAATTTTGAATAACTCTTTTAGATATTATAAACCCAAAACAAATATTGATTAGTTAAGTTGCTAAGATCAATTATTGAATTCTATGAAGTTAACTCGCAGTTGAGTGTCCATACAAAATTGAGCTTCAGTCGGCTTATTTTGACTTTTGAATTTTTGAAGTTTTTTTCTTGTTGTTGATAACGGCGACATCTGAAAACGATGACGATCTCACCTTTTGAGTAAAGTTGGCATTTCATTCTATACCTACAATAAAAAATAATTTTTATAAATGAATTATTTTAACAATTGAGATTTTATTTATTTTACTTCAATATAACATTGATATTCATTAGAAAATAAACACTTACACTTTTCATAAGTCAAATCATTGTCAGGTTCTTGATTTTCTATTTTACTCTTATTTATTAATGAAAGAGTAAAATGATTCCGCCATTTCATTTAACTGATTATTATTGTCATTTTATCTATACTAATATTATAAAAGCTGTAGTGTTTGTTTGTTTGTTTGTTTGTTTGTTTGTTTGTTTGAACGCGCTAATCTCTGGTACTACTGGTCCGATTTGAATGATTCTTTCAATGTTGGGTAGTCCATTTATCGAGGAAGGCTATAGGCTATGTTTTTTTTTCAAAATTAGGGATCCGTAATAAAATTGCTATTTTGTAACACAAGGTGTAAAATCGAAAACCTATTTTTGCGTGCGCTGCAAAAACTATTGACAATAGAACAAAATGATGTACTGGCTATAATATAGGCAATATTTTATTACTTATAAAACTATCGCGTGAATTATACTTTAAATGGCAAAACAACGTTTGCCGGGTCCGCTATATTATATATTTATAATTCATTCATAAAACTTGCACGTTTTAAAATTCTCACTCATTAAATAAAATAATTAAAAATAAGAATTTGAAGGTTCGATTTTTAATTACCACATATCAATATTACCTTGTCATTGAATAAATGTGGCTGTATAGGCTCAGACCCTTTTCTTGTCCTAATAATGGACGAAGAAACCAAAAACCGGATGGTACTGAAACGTGACGCCATCTTGCCGTAACGGACTTCCGGTTGGATTGCATTGTTGTCCGTAGTCGCGCCTAAAGAAGTTTTACTTTAATAATGTTTTCAAGTTTTTGAAGCTAAGAAGGTTTCACTTCTGGCATGCAGTTCTACGAAGATCTGTTTTTTTTAGGAACAAAGTTGCAACTATTAAGCCAACGTCCAAATGACTACTCTGATGCAGGCCTGTCCAACTGGCCTTTGACTTCAGTGGCAACGTGGGGCGAAAACCCAAATGGAATCTGGGCAGTTATTGTGCAAGACGGGGTAAAATATAATGTTTATCAAATAAATATCCAATGAATGCCTTTAAAAAAAATAAACTAATTTGATGATATTTTCAGACAATTGAATTTAATAGAGGCGAGGTGATATCTATGGAATTAATAATGCACGGAACCTTTGATATGCCGATGTACATGTCCAACGGATCTAGAAAGTACACAAATAAATATAATTTAAAAGATATCGTCATCAATAACGAATTGGAATCGAGTGAAAATAATTTACCAATAGTACCAGGGCAACATGAAACGCAAGAGGTGGACTCTATCGATGAAGAGTTGTTGAGGCATCACCAGAGCAAAGTATATCTTACAGATTATAATATATAAGCCGAAGAAAATATGTTTTCAATGAAACAATGAATATCGTGTGGTTATTCTAAGAATTAAGGAAATAATATTATTATAAATTGCATGACTGTGCTTCCCAATTAGTAAGATACTTAATAATAGTTTTGCTTTCGATTATCTTGGTTTTTGTAATGCCTCCGGCTTCTTTTTATAAATAAACTAAAATTGGATATTACGACTCGTGGGCCACTATTAAAATATAATATTTTTACGAAAACACAAAGTCAAACATTTTTACTTAAGTGGATGGGTTCTATAAAATACTTTGAATAGTCAAATACCATTTAAAATCGATTTGTAAAGTTGCTCTTGTTGTGAAGAATCGGCAAGAAAAATACAAACGAGCCCAAGGGCGCCAACACTCTTGCAACACTAGAGGAATCACAGGAGCGTTGCCGTCCTTTTAAGAAACTGAATGCTCTTTTATTGATGGCATCCTTTGGCTCATTTTAATAAATCATAATATTATAAAATCAGTCTATAATTTATCGATTAGCGTTATGTTTTTTCTTAATTTCGCATCTATCAATCTAGGTAAGTCTTAAAGAGAGTTAAATCAAAAATCTCAATTTTTGTAGTGATGCATTCCATCGAATTCCTTAACTTGCTATTAAAGCGTAGCGACTAACAAAACAGATTAAAAAATAGTTCAACATCTCAACGCTAGATGACGCCGGTAGCTCTTGTTAATCGAACCAAGACTGTGACATCGCAGTCAGAGTAACGAATGATATTTAAAATTTAATAATATAATATTATCATTTAGAGTAACATGCAGAATGTACGGACTACAGACCTGTTGTAAACAAATCCGAGTTATTTAGAGTTGATTCAGAGTTGTTGATTTAACCACGAAATTGTACTAACATTATTTCGAGTTATCGCCGTTTCTATGGTAAGTGCTAAAGCATTTTGAGTTGGACAAGTGTTGATAGTAAGGTGAGTAATAGTTTTGTTTTTATTTAGAATTGTTACCGGTGTTTATGAATTTGTTTTGAATTTATAGTTCAGTCTGTTTTGTTGACTCATTTTTTAATTTCTTATGTTTCTCTAAAAAATATTTTAAATTTAACTTTATTGCTAGTGGTGATTGGAGTATTTTTATCACAATAATATTAAATTTTCTTCCTAGAACTACACATTTACTTAAGAGTTTTTTAGTTAGAGCTGCTAAGATGGCCACATCATATCAATATTTCATTACATCGAAGCTCATAAAACCGAACACGTTTCATGGTGACACCGTACTTAGTCAGTACATCTTTCGGTTAGTGAAATTAACGTTCTCTATTTCACAAACAAATGAATGAATGATGGACGGCTTCATCATTCATAAAAGTAAGAGCCTCACTAAGGTTGTAACTTCTAGTTCATCGTGCAGCACAAGCAGTGACAGCTCTGAGAGTTTATCAAATACTATTATTAGATCTTCGGACACACATAACCTCAAAATTTATGTGAAAAAATCAAATAACTAATTTTTTGTATTTTTATTTTTATCTTTTACAAAATATTTTTTTATTCCACGAAATTTGATGGAAAGGAACCTTTTAATAACTCAAATATACTGTATTTTATTGATTAGAAGTATTAATATTTGAACTGACTTAGACTCAAATATCGAAAAAGAGCCCTTATTTTCAGTAAAAAATTCGCCCTTCAAAATATCAGCCTTTTCAATAAAGTCGGTGGGCTTGGTCAGATCGCCCGTTATTTATTTTTTCCTTTATTTTTGTTATATTCTTTTCCATTTCCAATGGGTTGCTTCCTACAATTATTTTTTGTTAATGTTAAGTTTTTGTATTAACGATATTTGTTGGATCAGTCGGAATAAAATTGGCCACCTGGGGGATTTTAACGAAAACGTTCTTCCGTTTGAGATAAAACAATATACCTAATGTACAAAATGTTGAAATTGTGTATCTTGTACTTATAGGTCGATAGAAAAGTTCCCGACGGCAGAGGTCTATTTTTTAACCATAACATACGAACTCATTAACTTTTTTTTAATAATAATCATTTAAGTCTAATCATTACATATACGATTAGACTAAATTATTCCCGAATACGTACTCGCATGATCGGTTAGTTGTAAAATAATTAAAAATGTTGTTCTATTTAAATTTGTACTCTCTGAGAAATCTTCAGAATCTTCAAAAAAGAGCCAACTAAAAACGAAAACTAGAAACACAGGTTCTATTACACCAAATTAATTGATAAGCAATACTTATAGAAATAACTACAAACATTAAATTTTCAGCCCAATTTACGATATATATCCACAAGATTCATATAAAATAATCCATCGATCAATACAGATATACCCCACGCTTTTTTTAAATAAAATATTTTTTTTATTCACACTATTATTAATTTATATTTACTGAAATTTTAAACACTATTCTTAATTTAAATTTATTAAAATGTGCTTTCTATTTTTTCGTTAGGTTTTCTATAAAAAGCGTGTTTTTTAGTTTTTTTAAACTATTATTTTTAGTCCTCTAAGTTAGCTATTTATATTATTATATAAATAGCTTCCTACCTTCCTATGTTTTTTGAGGGTTTTGAGATAAATAGTTTCTTTTTTCTAAAAGTAAAAAAAGGTTACTTTTTCGTTTTTGATTGTTTTTACTTTATCTTTTTTTTTTTATTATTGTTTGTTTTAACAAGTGAATTAATCTCTCCTTGCAACTGGCGGGTGGGTTCGTTAATCATTTAATTTAATTTAATTCTATTTGTATATTATTTTTTAGTTTAGGAAACTCGTTGCAGGTATATACTTTTGGATATTATTTTGTATAGGATTAATTTTTGTGTAATAGTATAAGTAGAAATATACAGTAGATAATTTTTACATATTATCAAGATTCAAAATGTCACATAACTCTAGCCTTGATGATTTTCAGTCTATAGTCTCTTCTGGTTCTAGTGGTGAAGAAAGTTTTGAAAGTGTGGCTCATATTCCTATTGACATTGCTCTCAGTAATCACTTCCCCGACACACAGAAAAACTTTAATATAGTTCACCTCAATGCACAAAGCATTCCTGCACATTATCTTGACCTTCAGGCGTCGTTTGATTCTAGCAATGTTCATGCAGTACTTATTTCTGAGTCGTGGCTTAAGCCTAGCCTCCCTTCTTCCTCTTACTACCTTCCAGGCTACTCCTTCGCAACGACCGTGTCGGTAGAGTTGGTGGTGGCGTTGCAATCCATCTTCGACCTCACCTTCCGTTTTCAATCATAAGTTCTTCTAGTGATTCCTTGTCACAGAATGAAGTTGAGTGTCTACTTGTTGAAGTTATCCTTTCACATACAAAAATCCTTCTTGGGGTATTCTACAATCCATCACTTAATGTCGATAATTTCACTTCCTTTGATCATATCCTCGAGGAATTTGTACCACTATATGATCACTTGATTTTGATGGGTGATTTTAATACCTGTCTTCTTAAAGATGACCATCGTTCAAAAAAGCTTTTGTCCGTTACTGATTCCTATAATCTCCATATCCTTCCTCTTACAGCCACCCACTTCTTTCCTCACTCCACTCCGTCCCTTCTTGAACTCATCATAGTCTCTAAGCCCGAGTATGTAAACTCGCATGGGCAATGCTCTGTGGATGCTTTTTCCTTTCACGATCTTATTTTTCTCTCCTATAAAGTACGCCCCCCTAAACGTAAACCCCAGATACTGATGCAGCGGAATTTTTCTGGGATGGATATGCAACGTTTTCTATAAATGCACAAACTATTGATTGGGATGTCATTTTTAATTCTAATAGTATCAATGATAAAGTTGATCTTTTTAATTCCTTGTTAATACAGCTGTATGATAAGCATGCGCTAGTTAAACCCATGAAGATAAAGCATTTACTTGCTCCTTGGCTTACTGATGATATTAAAAAACTGCAAACTTCTTAAAATCGAGCTAAATCTATTTATAAACAGAATAACTCTGATCTTAACCGGGAAAAGTTGAAAGATTAAGGAATCGTTGCAATACAATGTGCAGGGACGCGCAGCGACGCCACATCTACTCGTCTGTTGAGAACGGCGAAACCAGTAAAGTTTGGAAATTCCTAAGAACGCTAGAGTTGGGAAGCAACAACAAACAATTACCAATAATCTAAATATTGAACAACTTAATCAACATTTCTGTCAAAATTCATATTTTCTTGACAATAACACAAAAGCTCTTACGCTTAAATCCCTTTCATTAATCCCAACCCCTGATTTTCCATCGTTCCACTTCTCTCCCTTCACTGATTGTGACGTTAAAAAAAGCATTTTGTCTGTTACACCTAAGGCCGGTGGTAGTGATTGCATTAGTCGTAATATGATCCTTCCTATCATAGATATCCTAGTTCCTATAATCTCTCATATTATTAATTTTTCCATAACGTCTGGCCAATTTCCTGTATCCTGGAAAGACGCTAATGTTATTCCATTACCAAAAATTTCTAAACCACGTAATCTTTCTGATTATTGCCCCATATCTATACTTCCTTTTCTTTCCAAGGTTCTTGAACGCTTAGTCCATCAACAATTCTCTATATTTATGAATAAGCACAGTATTCTTAACCCTCTCCAATCTGGTTTTCGTCCAGGACATAGAACAACTACTGCGCTTATAAAAATTACCGATGATATCCGATCTGGCATGGATAAGCAACAGCTCACAATACTTACACTACTTCAGTAATGCCTTCTGCACTGTTTACTTTGATATTTTGCTGAGCATGTTGAGTTCCATTAACGTATCTCCAACAGTGATAGGGTGGTTTCGAAGCTATTAACGTGGGCGTCGGCAAAGGAATAAGATTGATGATAACACTTCGACCTGGTCTAACCTTTCCGCTGGAGTTTCACAAGGCGGTGTACTGTCTCCTCTTCTTTTTGCAATTTTTATTAACTCTATAACTAGATATTTAACTTCCTGCTATCATATGTATGCCGACGATCTCCAGATATACTCACAATCTTCCCTCGAGGGTCTGCCTTTAGCTATTAAAATCGTGGAATGGAGTACTGCCCATGGTCTAAAAGTGAATCCGTCGAAATCTCAATGTATTATTGTTGGTAGCACACAACTAACCCATAAAATTGAGTGGGGTAATCTACCTCCCATTTGTGTAGGTGGAACTCTTATTCCTTTTAGCTGCTCTGTTAAGAGCTTGGGCGTGTTCATTGATCGGAATTTGTCTTGGCACCATCAGTTCAAAGAAGTTAGTAGGAAGCTTTGTGCTGCCTCTCACTCATTAAAAAACTCCAAAACTTTCTTCCCATTCCCACGAAAACTTTACTCGCTCAATCCCTTCTCCTGTCCATTCTTGACTACGCTGACATTTTATATGTCGATTTAACCGAACTCCAGTTGGATAAGCTTGAACGATTGCAGAACATGTGTATTCGTTTTATATTTGGACTACGTAAGTATGACGACTTGTCTGAATTTCGCAAAAAGCTCAATTGGCTACACTATACTATACTCGGATAGAGATCCGCTAGCGTAGAAATTCCCATATACTTATACATCTCTATCGTGTGTTCAGTCTGTGTGTCTAATGTTCAGCATTAAGTTCTCACCAACTATATCTTCGGTCTGTCCATAATCTCTTACTTTGTACACCTGTTCATAAAACTTCCTTTTTCAACAATTCATTTGCTGTGCAAGCTGGTAGCCTATGGAATTCTCTTCCCTCTGAAATCAGAAAGGCTCAAACTCTGCAATCTTTCAAAACAATTCCCATAATTATTATTTATTACTGTGACAAATTCATTACTAGTTCTTTTCTTGGAATTATTTCATTACAGGTTGCCTGGTAGAAATCGCTCTTAAGCGATAAGGCCGCCTATTGCTTTTTGTAGTCTTGATTTTTGTTATGTTTAATTATTTTGTGGTGTGCAATAAAGATATATTTCATTTCATTTCATTTCATATTGGGAAAATCAATGCTTATACTAAATTGAAAAGACGCTTCTGGCTAGATGCGCCTTTTAAACGTAGTAATATCGAAAACGCCCTTCATACCTAGTAATATTACGACAATTTCCTAAACAAAAAGACATTTATAACGACAAACCAGCTTTTCAACTTAGTATTATGCCTGATAAACTGATGAGAGAAAATTATTAATGTAAATTATTGATTGGAATTAATATGTTGCCTAGTAAATCAAACCTCAGATCTTTTTTTATATCAAAATAATTATAATAAAACAGAAGTGCAATGTAGGAAATGACATTTATTATTTTATGAAAAAGGTCTGTGACAAATTTTTGTTAGAGACCATTCTGGTAAGGATTTGTCACAGACTTCTCTGCTAAAACTTAGTAGAAAAATTCTTATCATTTAATTAAGAAACTTTAACACGAATATAAGCTTATCTGGTTATATCAAAATTAATAATTTAAAAAACAATAAATTGTCTACCACGTTTCCTTTTTCTATTTGAAGGGAACCTAAAACACTATGCTTTTGTTAAATTTTTTGTTGTACTCTAACAGTATGTCCTGCATTTTTTATCTTAGTGCGACTTCTGATGACTTCTGTTTCGTACTCTGTATGATTTTTCTTAAATTCGGCATGCTTCTCTACTATCTTGCAAGTTTCTAACTTTTTTCTTTGTGCTTTGGTGAGACCCCAAAACAACAAATAAAATTTGATAACAACATTTTATGAACGATGTGGGACTCGAAACCTCTGGCGTTCCGTGTCAGTGCTCTGCCAACTGACCTAACCGTTTGAGTCATAAAATCTTGTATGCTTTGTTCAACTCTCAGTAGGTCACTGAAAAATGATGAAAATCTTCGAAGTTTTAGTTTCAAACCTCTATTGACATGTAATAATCCTGTGTAATAGCTTGCTTTGTCACTCATTTTACGACCTGATAGGGCTTCGTGCCATATTATAACAGAAAAGCTAGTTTGAGCTATGGATTTTATCTTCGAGTTATTATTATTTTACAAAAATTAGTATATGTTATTTTGTGTATCTCCAACCCCACACAGATTTAGCAAAATATATAATAAGCATAAATAAAATTAACTCAGAGAAATACATTGACTTATAATAAATAGGCATGTAAATTTAAAAAAAAGTTGATGCAAATGCAAAATACGATAGCTTCGTACGTAAAAAAATATATATTCCTTAGCATGTGCAAACTTGACATACTCCCTTCTCCAATGCTAAGAGTTTAGACGCAACTGCGAAATAAATTCACAACTTCGAACCCCGCTCTCTCCCGCACAAACACCGTACTAAGTAAAAAAAACAGGCGCCGAACTAATTTTCCTCATAATAAGATAAAAAGACGTATCTACGCAGAAGTGTCTTTTTTTCTTAGTGTAATCCAGAAACGTTTTTTTATTGTAGGATCAATTTAATATTTCGTAAGAGACTAAGACGTTTCTAAGAAAATGCGTTTTTTCAACGTCGTATAGACCAGAAGCGGTTTTTCATCTTAGTGATGCCTCCCATGAAGTGGCGTCTTTACGACAATTTCCTAATAGGGTGGTAATAACTTCAAGAAGTCGCCTTGTAACTGTAAGAGAGGGTTAAAGGAAAAAGAAATTAAAGCAAACACTTTTTTAATAACACTTTATTATTTGTAATTTTAAATCTCTATGTAAAATAAAAACACTTTACAAAAATAAACTTTAGGGTTTTAAGGAACATAATGGATATTAAAAATTATTAATAATAAAGTAACATAAACGTAATTTTTTTTTTGTAATTTAATAAAATACTACATAATACGTAAGAATGATACATAATATCACAAATATAAAATAATTATTTCTTATTAATTACCGAATCAATATTAATTTCAACATTTCGGTGTATGTATAAAAGAGCTAAACTTGAAATTCTTTCTTGGCCCATTGTTGCTCTCAGCCAATTTTTTATTATTTTAAGTGTTGGGAAGCTACGTTCTGAAGACGCAACACTTACAGGCATTGTAGAAACTATGTGGAGCGCTAGTTTGATGTGCGGAAAAATATCTGCATCGCATTTTGCATAAGTGCTTATAACATTGTCTGGCAAATCTTTTTTCAACAAATCTCTCCAATGCTGAATCCACAAATCTATTTCTGAAACATTATCTTTTATTGAAAGGAATATATATATACGCGCATCGCGTGCCGTTCACACCGGCTCCCGTGTAAAATAACAATTAGGTAAAAATAGTAATTCCACTAAAATCTACAATATGTTGTTTTAAATTAAATAAGCAAGGCAAATACGTGCAGTGTGTGACTTTTGCAAGTTCCTGTGTTAATATAATAAAGTTAGGATATTATAATAGAATATTTATTATGTGTTTTTAAACAGTGGTGATTTCAAACAATTACGACAACAGAGTGCTACATAAAATATAAATAACTATACACAAGTGAAACAGAATAATAATGCTTCTTTACTGATACTTCTTTAGAGTGATTATAATCATAATCGTAGATTCAGTGCACTTGTCGAGTTCTGTTCATCGTTGTGACTCGTCGTGTGTTCTCGAATAAATACCTACTTAGTGGCCGCTCTTCATTTACGTACTGCTGTCACTGGAATAGATACTATTATTTCAATCTTAATCATAACTGCTCGCATAGCTCTGTGTAAACGACTACGGTCAGCACAGGTTGACATCAGTGGAGTGGGTCGTGGTTCCAATCCAAGAAATTTATTTGCATTTTTTTTATTTTATAATTTGTTTATATCTAAAAATTTATTAATATTATTTTTTGTTAGAATTTATTATAACTGATATAAACTTATAATGGCCCCTTCAAACATTTGTGCTAGCTGTCATAATGTGTTGCCAAAAAAGGATTATTTGTGCTGCCATATCTGTAAGCTAAAATACGATCTAGATTGTGCAAATGTCCCACGCAAGCGCTTTATTGCGATGGTCGCAAGACAAAAAGCGTCATTCAGGTGTCCTGAATGCTCTGAGAGGCAGCCTAAAGATGACAATGCAAACACGTTATCGCGAGCTCGCGCAAATTCCGATGGAAGCGCCCATGATATGAGCTCTCAAGAAACAAGCCCCGGAAGTGAACCTTCATGCTCTGATAATATAACACAGCGAATAAAGCCCTCACATAGATCCCCTCCACAGCTGCCAGAAATAGAACCATTTGTTACTGAAGAAAAATTGCGAGATATTTTACAACAGGAGTTATCTTCAGTCCTCACCGTGACAATCAAACGATTGGTTACGTCGGAACTTAACAATCTCACTGAAAAGGTAGCCGAGTTACAAGACACAATCAGCTTCCTGAACCGACAATTTGAAGACATAAAATCATCGCTAGAACAAAAGAATATTGACATAGTCCATTTAAAAAAAGATAATGAGAGGTCTACTACTCATCTACTGTACTACTACTCATCATCTATCGATCTACTGTCACTGATCTAACGAACCGGTTAAGCTCCGTCGAACTTCATGTACGGGAGAACAATATACTTATTAATGGGATCCCAGAGAATAGATCAGAGAATTTATTTGAAACTGTAATTCAGATTGCCAAGACTGTGGACTGTCCTCTCACTCAGGATGATGTACAACACGTGACAAGAGTGGCTAAATTAACAAATGACAGTAATAGACCTCGATCCGTCGTAGTTAAGTTAGGTACCCCGCGCAATCGTTCTGGCTGCTGTGAACAAATTTAACAAGAAGAATCCGCAAGATAAGTTAAACTCTCGCCATCTTGGTATTGGAGGAACTAAAAAACCTATATTTGTATCCGAACATCTAACTCCATTAACCAATGCTCTTTACGCGGCTACCCGTTTGAAAGCAAAACAGATGCAGTATAAGTTTGTATAGATGCGCAATGGGCGCGTTTTTACGAGAAAAAATTAAAACTGCCAAGCCTTGCTTATTAAGAACAACGAAACCTTAAATCTTTTAACTTAATTTAGTATATTAAATTGTAAACTTAGTATATAATTGTAGCTTAATAATTTATTGTTTTTCTCTACAGTTTTTTTATAAGATGCTAAACATTTATTACCAAAATGCTCAAGGGTTGAGAACTAAGACGACAAACTTTCAAAAGAATTTATCAACTTCTAATTATAAGGTCATCGCTCTTACCGAAACTTGGTTGAGATCCAGTATTTCAAACAATGAATTATTTGACAACAGATATACCGTCTATCGTAGGGATCGTTCGAGTTCTAGCAATACTAAATCAGATGGTGGAGGAGTTATGTTAGCAGTCTCTAAGGACATTTCTTCTTTCAGAGTTGAGTCATGGGAATCAGATGTCGAGGATTTATGGGTCACATTACATGTTAATATTAATCAAGCAATAAAAAAACTTTCTATATGTGTGGTATATCTACCTCCACCTGTAAAAATTGAGACGTTGACACAATTTTTGGACAATATTGACTTAGCTTTCAACTTAAGCGATGACGTCATTATAGTTGGTGATTTCAACCTAGGGTTTATTAACTGGAAGTCACAAGCAAACGAAGTTTTTATGACTCCCTCTAACTATAACAATACTCTTGGCTTTGCCTTAGTTGATTTTATGTCTATGAATAACCTAAAGCAATTTAATTGTATTAGTAATAGCGATGACCGCTTTTTAGATTTAGTATTGAGTAACATGTCATATATATAGTATCAGCCCCACCTGACGTGTTAAGTAGGACATATACGTATCATCCTAGCTTATTGTTAAATATTGAAAGTTCTGGAATATCATTTTTGCGAGCGGAAGGTAATGCAAAACTAAATATTTATAAAGGTGACTATGTTTCTATTATCAATGATCTGAAAACTATTGATTGGAATCGAAGGCTATGCGTCCATGATAACGTAAATAGTATGGTATCTGAGTTCTATAAAATAATTAACAATACCATTAACAAATTTGTTCCTAAAACAACCAACACGAGATCTAAATATCCGGTATGGTTCAGCTCTTCCTTAAAAAAATTGCTTGCTGAAAAAGAAAAATTACGTAAGAGGTTCCGAATATATAAGAATCCTAGAGATGAATTAGAGTATCACATGATTAGAAAGCGTTGTCATAAACTTTATGATGATTGCTATACTAAATACAAGCGAAATATTGAAGCAAACATTCCAAATAATCCAAAATGTTTTTGGAGTTTTGTTAAAAATAAAAAAGGCGGCCATTCAACACTTCCCTCTTGTATAAAAATGGATAATGTTACAGCACAAACAGCAGCGGATATTGCCAATCTATTTTCATATCAATTTTCTTCTATATACACTTGTGGTCAGCGTCGCGTTCGCAGTTCTAGTCTAGTCGATATTGGTTATGTTCATTCTCTGATGTCCCTGAGCTTCAGTGAAGCTGAAATATCTCAGAAAATAAAAGGACTCGACATTAATAAAGGAGCTGGGCCAGACTCGACCCCCCCCCCCCCCCCCCGTAAATACGCCCTTCCTCCCATGATACTACAGATGTGCCCTATTTCGCAGTGTGTTTAACGGACTTCTAGTTGAAATAGAAAAAATAAAAAATATCGGTAGATGCGCCTTTTTCTGATTCTGGTTCCGAATATATAAGTATGTCACTCATTCTTATGACGGCAGTATAAATCGTGTGCGGTTTGTATTTTATTTTAATGCGTAATTACGCCGCAGCAATTAGTTGTACCGCTTCCGTTCTGAAAATGTCGATGTGACAAATGACAATCAGCGTCCTTCAATAATGACAAAATATTTACGGTTGTAGAAGCTCTATGACACAATGTACCGCGGCTGAGCGTCAAGTCAATATTAGTTTATTTGTTTCCAATTTGCAAGGTTCAAATGGCTCCTCAACAACTTGTAGAATTAAGGATATATACTGTGTTATTAATAAACGCAGTGTAAAGTTACTCCAAGTTTAAAACTGTATGTCATGTAATTCTACAATGAAAAAGGTGATAAACAGAAATAGTTGTAAACTTGTAATTAGTTTAGTTCGCGGTTAATGACACAGATAGAACGTGAGCTTAATAGTAAAGTGAGTCGTGTTTGATGTCAGTAGAATGGTGTGGGTAAGTATGTAAGTAAGTTATAATACCTAATATAATAATTTACTTTAATTTATATAATGTTGCATCATATCAAATCAAATCAAAACAGTTTATTGAAAGTAGGTATTTCAAAATACACTTTTTCACGTCAAATAATTACAATAATAATTTATACGTCATCATTAAAAAAATACAAATAATATGTATATAAAACTAGCTGACCCAGCAAACGTTGTATTGCCGATATTAAAATCGCGATACAAAAGTAACTGTTGATCGTAGGTGGGTGAAAATGAAGTTGAAATTGTATGTATATTTTAATGCTGACTCATAATCAAACAAATTTAAAAAAAAATGTCAAAAAAATTAAAAAAATTTCGTGTGGTATGAAAAATAGATGTTGGCCGATTCTCAGACCTACTCAATATGCTCACAAAATTTCATGAGAATCGGTCAAACCGTTTCGGAGGAGTACGGGAACGAACATTGTGACACGAGTATTTTATATATAAGATATAGGAATGTCATTCATTACAAATTAAATTAAAATTTATACAATATCGATGCAGACTACACTCATTAATGTCAAACATATAATTTATATATTAAAAACTAATCAAGGGCACTTGAGAGCAATATAGGTATGATATTTTTAAGACCAAGCATTCTTGTCATTAATATAATCAACTACCTTATAATAAGCTTTGTCAATTAGTTTACCTTTAACATGAGATTTAAATCTATTTAGCGTTAAGCAAGTTACGTCATCAGGAATTTTATTAAAAATTCGTATGCAGTTCCCCGAAATATATAAACGAGTTGTTCACTTTTGTTAATCTAAAACAGGGATTAACTAATTTTTGCTTACTTCTTATATTTACATTATGTACATCACTTTCCTTTTCAAATTTTTTAATATTTTTAAATACGAACATAATATTTGAATAGATATATTATGAGGTTACTGTGAGTACATTAAATTTTTAAACATTTCTTTAAATTTCTGTCTAAGAGAGTCTTTGGAACCCAACTGAAAACTTAAGCGGATTGCCCTTTTTTGTAACACAAATATATTGTTTATATCAGCCGCATTGCCCCACATGAGGATACCATACGACATGAAACTATGGAAATAACTATAATACACAAGACGTGCGGTCGGTTTCTCAGTCAGTTGTCGTATTTTATGAACAGCGTAAGCAGCTGAACTAAGCCTTGTTGACAGAGCTGTTATATGAGGTCCCTATTGCAATTTTTATCAATTGTTACGCCTAGAATCACAGTACTATCAAGAATTTCTAAGGGCTCGTCGTTAATATTTATGATTGTTTCATAGTCTTTCACATTTGGCAAGGCAAATTTAACGCATTTAGTTTTCTTTGGATTAAGTACAAGATTATTTATGCTGAACCAATTCATTACTTGAGATAGCGCATTGTTGACATCGCTATAGCTTTGTTTACACCTGTCAGTTTTAAAAATTAAAGAGGTGTCATCAGCACATAGTACTATATCACAAAAAAATTGAGCATTTTTTTGCAATTTATTAATCTAGACTTTTTGAACAATATTGATATGTATTTCATAATATTTAGTACAGATTTGAATAAAACTTATGACTTACTTACTTAGCTCAACATTTCTAAATTAACGTTTTCTTGAGTAGTTTTGAATGTCATAATAAGTCACAATATATTATAACACTATAAATTAAATAAAGTCAATCATTTTGTGATCTCGAACAGTAATGGACGGTGACATCACATTGTAGCCATTTACACCAGGAGAGTATAAGCTACAGGATACATTAATCTTCAACCTTAAACCCGAGCGCTCTCAGCTCCTTCACCATAAACTCGTCTTTGTACTTATTAATTTTGCGAATCCACTCCTCGGTACTTATGACGTGCTGGCAGCTGCCGCCGTACTCTGGCGGGAGATGTTCTGGTTTGATGTGTTTGTGGAGAGACGCCATGTCGTACCCGTGGAAGTGGAGTCGCTTCCAGGCAGCCTCCGGGATGAACTGCTGGAAAAGATTGAAGAACGTACTGAGGAACCAGTTGTACCGCACTACGTGTACCGCGTGAATGTTGATGGGGAACGATACCTGCGAAATATAAAAAATATATTTATTTACAGCATTATAATTATTTCATTGAGTTTCTTGTGCGTTCTTCTCACGAGCTCAACTTTATACGAACATAATATGGTAGATTCAGTAATTTATAAGAAGTATTTATAGTACGATTCAAAAGCGCTTAGTATAGTTTATTTGACATTGACTTCATTACGCATTTATCACAGGGAGTGTTCCGAAGAGTTGCTTGACCTGATTCCTGCAGCCGAATTCCACCTTCACACGACACGCCACAAATTTGGTATCATCCGCACCTTCTGGATATGAGTCGTTCATCAGAGTGCGTGCGATTTTCGAGGAACTTTCTTCCACAACATAGGTGTGGAATAAGCTTTCTCGTGCCGTGTTTACCTTCTTTTATGACATGGGTACCTTCAAAAAAGCACGTACATTTTTCTAAAAGGCGGCTTGGATTGGATTGCAACGAACTTTTATAAATATATTTAAAAAAAAAATACCCGTTTATTTTGAAGGAACACCTTTATGACAACACCATTAGATAGTATCGGTAATATAATGATTATATTTAATACGTAATACTCTGTGATGATGTAATAAATACATTATAATAAAGTGGCAGTCGAACCGTGTCTGTAAATAAAATATTAGGCCCAAATATTTGTAATATATTTTATATGTGGATTCTGTGCGGAAACAGAACCGTCGTGTCTCTTACCTCGACGGAATCTGAAAACATTATATTCTGACATAGTTTCAAAGTATCAACATGATACAGTCGCGCTATAGTTTTCGTAAATTTATCATCCACTTTGCTATATATGTATAACAAAATTTAAGACTTTTATGGTTTTCTCATGGATTCCACTGTCAGATCTCTCGGGAAGCAATAGCTTTCAAATAAAAAAAGAATTATTAAAATCGGTTCACCCAGTCGAAAGTTTTGAGGTAACAAACATAAAATAAAATACCGACGAATTGAGAACCCCCTCCTTTTTTTGAAGTCGTTTAATAAAATATAAACGTTTCTCAATAGTTTGTACCATATATATTGTATGCTCACCCCCATGAGCGCCACGATCTGCGAGGCCACGGTCCGCGTCAGATGCCGGACGTGTCGCACGCCCAGTCCCTCCAGGTCCACCACGATGGTGATGCCCAGGACCTGCAGCCGGGGCTGCATGGCTGCCACCTCGTCCATCAGCAGAGCGCAGCGCACCACGTCCTCAATAGGCACCAGCTCGGATTCCCAGCGGCCTGAAGAAATGTTTAATAATTATTTAATAATTTAAACTTGAAAATTTTTTGGAGGACAAAGTAAAGCAGGCTAGGCCGTACTGACTGTGATCTGACAAGGTAAAAATAATTCGATGTATAATCGAGAGAAAGTTCTTCTTAAATAAAATCCATTATTATTTCAAATCGATCGGTAACGTGTGAGGGCGTCACGTTTTTGTCCCATACATACGTCAGCTCCTTGTAAGGATCAATAGTTTTCGTCCAGGCTTATCGCTCCTTCTCCTTCGCCATATTATCTCCATACAAATTAAAAACAAAATCACTAAAATCCTGTTGCCACTACAACAGCACTGCGATTTGCTCAAAATCGTGAGCTCGCCTGAACCAATTTGTGAGTTAGGAGTAGTAATAATAATAATAATAAGGAGTCGTCTGAGGAGGTGTACGCCCCCCCCCCCCAGAACGATGCGTCGAGTAGTGATGACGAGCTGCTGCCTCCAGCGCCACGCCGAGCACCTGCGCCGCGCCTGGGTCAGTGGGACGCCCTGTCCTGCATCCGGCTCCCGCCGTCGGTGGTGCAGCGCGCCGCATGAGATGAACGAATATTATCAACGAAAATGTCATGCGAGCGTACTATGGGGCGACAGAAAGGGAAACAAACCTCACTGCGTATCGTTCCCGAATGCCTTCTCTGTTTCAGATCCTTGAACCAGGAGTCACCGTTACGACACAACGACTGTCTGATCAAGTGCGGTTTATTAAACGCAACAACGTGTTGGATGATGCTACGCATGATCGACTACACTCTAAGGTGACAGTCTCTACACCTACCACCAATCAATCTCAACCATCTAACGATCAAGTGAACTCACAAATTGATCTGATGTCACCTACAGATTGTAACTGTAAGTACCATGATAATGAGCAATTGAGGAGGGCTTTGGAAGATTCGATTCTCGAGTTCAGACAAATACTAGCTTCTGGGAAACCGCGACTTCCCCGTTTTCCCACGCATAAACGTAACATATCGTTAGTTGTGGCTCTGGATCGTATACTGGACACTTATTTACAATCGAGCCAAGACCTTGCTGATACACATTCGATCCTTTACTGTGCAGCCATCGCAGCATGCCAAGTTGCTCATATCAGGTTCCCGGATTCTGATAGGGGGTCACGGGTCGCTGGTGAAACACCTCATTGGCAAAACAGGATTGAACAACGTATCAATGCTGCTAGAACCAAGATAGGCAAACTAATCTGTTTTAGATCGGGTAATACCCGCCCAAGAGTCATGCGTTTTGTGACACAAGCCTTTGCTGGAACAAATATAAAACCTAAAGATTATAGTACCTGTGTCACGGAACGAATTGACTATCTAAAGCAGAAGGTTTCTGCGTGGGCGAACCGGATCCGCCGCTATAAAAAACGCGCAAACAGATATCATCAGAATCGCACCTTCCAAAGTGACCAAAGAAAGGTATAGAGAGAAGACAACGCACCCTGTGGTACTGATGTTCACCTGCCAAATATGGATGAGATGTACTCTTTATGGAAAAATATTTGGTCGGTGCCCATCACTCACACTGACAATGAGTGGATGAATACCGTTGAGCGTTCGTGTGAACAGTTGCAACCTATGGCGCCTGTTGTTATTAGCCCACTTGGTGTCACAAACGCAATTAGTTTAACCCACAACTGGAAACCCCCTGGCCCATTTTTGGTTGAAATGGTTGCGGTCTTCACACGGGTGCTTAGCTAAACAATATCAGAAAGCCATTAAGTCGGAATCCCTTCCTTCTTTTATGAGTACAGGTATCACCTTTCTGCTCCATAAATCGGGTAGTACCATGGAACCTAGAAACTTTCGACCAATAACATGCTTACCCACAATCTATAAGCTCCTTACATCCATATTGACATCAAAATTAAATAAATATTTTTGTGAAAATAAAATTTTAGACCCTGCTCAAAATGGATATAAGGTTGGGTCCCGTGGTACAAAGAAGCTCCTCCTCATTGACATTTATTTATTTATTTATCAAAGATACAATGTAACATTACAGATTAAATCTAAAGCGTTACAAAGATATTATACTAAAGAAAAAACAAACAATGAAAATTATAAACTAGTTATCTTATTTTATAGAGCTTACAGGCATCAAACTCTCAAATCTTTTCTTACATTCTTTGACCAAACATTCCATCGAGCTGGCAAATAGATCACACTGTGGTGCTACCTCAAGTTCAGAGTTTAGAAGACAGACAGACAGGCTCGTATTACAGGCGTGTGCTTATGCGCTTGAGTGCGTGCAGGTGGCTGCGCTAATAGTGCGTGTCGCCGCGCGCGTACGTACGAGGTCGGTACAAAGAAACGCAACAAACGTTGTAATAAGTATACGCAGTCCACTCTGCCCCGAATTATTTTGAGAACAAACTTAGTAAGAGCTACGTACCTACGTAACTGCAGTGAATCAAAGCTCAGATGCCCTTGTAAAAATGGCTGACATGGCTGTTAACCAACAGGTTCGTTGAAATAAGAGGACCCTCTCTGCCGCTTGGATTGATTATAAGAAGGCCTATGATTCGGTGCCTCATACGTGGTTGAGACGAGTACTTGAACTGTACAAAGTTGATAATGGTCTATGTACCTTTTTTGGCTCATGTATGAGGCAGTGGACCACAGCTCTATGTCTCCATGATGCGGCGGGGAATCTTAACATTTCGGAACCTATGAGGATTGAGCGGGGTATCTATCAGGGTGATAATCTAAGTCCTTTGTGGTTTTGTCTAGCTCTGAATCCCTTAGGTGTTCTACTGAGGAATACTAGGTTGGGGTTTCAGTTTCGTAAGCGAGGAGAAACAATTTCTCACCTCTTATATATGGATGATCTAAAGTTATATGCACGGAATAAACAAGACTTGATATAATTATTAAATGTCACGCAAACATTTAGTCATGACATTGGAATGGAATTCGGTGTGGATAAATGTGCGACCATACATGTACTCAGAGGCAGGGTTGTAAATAGCGAACATATACAACTCTCACAGTCATTATTTCTCAAATCACTTAGTGCGACTGAAACCTACAAATACCTTGGTATATCAGAATGTCTCGGATTTTTAGACAGGGACATTAAACAGCTGGTGACGGTACGTTTCTTTAACCGACTTACTAAAGTTTTAAAAAGTCTCCTGTCTGGTGGAAACATGGTACGTGCTTTTAACAGCTGGGTAATGCCCCTATTAATATACACTTTCGGCATACTAAAGTGGACTCAGACCGAGCTAGACGCCCTAGATAGAAAGGTCCGTAAACTACTGACGACATACCGGATGCACCATCCACGCTCATCTTTGATGAGATTATACATCCCACGGAAATGTGGCGGCCGAGGGTTTCTAAGTGCCAAAAACCTGCATAATCGTGAGCTGTATAATCTTAGTGAATATTTCCTACGTAAAGAATGGGCAATGCATCGAGAAATTGTGGCAGTAGACAATGGACTTACTCCGCTCTCTTTATCCAAAGAGAATTGGCGAAAACCGGTTATACTCAGTATTCAAGATCGCTTGAATGTATAGAGGGGAAAAGAGCTTCATGGACGGTTTTACCGGGCTCTCTACGGTCCTGATGTAGACACGATTTCGTCTGTGACCTGGCTACGATTTGGTGACCTCTTTGGGGAAACTGAAGGATTTGCCTGTGCAATTGCTGATGAAGTTATCAAGACGAATAACTACCGGAAATACATCATGAAGGATGGCACAGTAGACATACGTCGGGCGTGCTATCATCGTGGTGAGTCTATCAGACATATAAGCCTGATATTGTGTTGGTAGATCGGTTAGATCGTCTGGCATTTATTGTTGACATCACCGTTCCGTGTAATGATAACATTGTGAAAGCTGAAATAGACAAATTGTCGAAGTACCTAGACTTAGCACACGAGGTTACTGACATGTGGGATGTTGATTCAACAATAATTGTCCCAATAGTCGTTTCCGTTAACGGTCTTATAGCAAAGAGCCTCGACCATCATCTCAAGAGGCTCTCACTTAATAACTGGATAAAGGGTCAGTTACAGAAAGCAGCTGTTTTGGGAACGGCACGCATCGTGCAGAAGTTCCTCAGTCTGTCGCCCTAACCACCGGCGGAATTGTCATGAACTAACGCCGGCGGGACTCTATTTTTTATATTTATGTTTGTAATATTGTTTTTTATAAATATGTTATATATATAAATGTAGAAAATAAGATTAAATTGTAATAAAGAGAATAATAATAATAATAATAATGATTTGCCTACACACGAAGTGATCTAGGGTGATCTCCACCCCGTCCCACGTCCTGTGAGTGACACTTTAAGGTTTGAAAGACCACAGTTGGTTTTGTTGATTTTAGACAAAATCAGCAGTGGGAGTTCTGGGCTAATAGTAGGGACTCACCGAACCTCATAAGGGTGATGCGACCGTTGAGAGGGTTGTCGGGCAACGTGCCTGCGTACACGTGTCTGACACTCTCCAGGCCGAACGCGCTGCACTCGTATAAGAACGCGTTCTGGCGACGGAAGTCTTCGTATCGCACCATCTGTACAAGGGAGAAACGTGATGATACAGAAAGAAAAGTAACCGAGTGACTTCATTATTACTTGTTCATGTTGTTGTGTCACTAGAAAATAAAATTATTTAAGTATTCGGGAATAATATAGTCTAAAGCCATCGGAAACGTGTAATAAAATTTAATGAGTTAAAACAGAAATAAAATCGTAATTTGAATGATTTTATAATATTATGTAGTAATAAAATGATAAACATTAATATCGTATTTGTGTTAACAGCTTTAACATTACCGCTTTGTACCTAATTTTCAATTTTTAAAGCATTAAAATTGATAATGTTTGTTGCCAATAATAGATAGACTGGCTTATTTTTTTCCTACACCTCCAACAAATATCGTTAATGTACACAAAAAGTTAACAAATACAACCTTCCCGACAACCATGCTATTCATTGATGAAAATAACATGAAAACCGGTGCAGTAGTTTTGTGTTTCAAAATATTATGTAGTCAATTAGGCATACAATCGTGACGTGTACAGTAAAGTTCAACGTTTAACGTCACTTATTATAAAACCTCATAATAATAATACTAATATGACTGACCACTGACAGTAACATAGTGACGTTTGCGTATTTGATAAACACGGTTGACGCGAATTGAAAGAATAGTTTTTAATGTTCCGTGGAAGTAATCACAATACATTTTAAATTTTAATTAGTATGTAACTAGATAAAACATTATTTTATAAAGTTGAAAGATCTTATTTGTAACAAGCTCTGCCGGCGGTTTCTCCTGCGTAATGAACTTATACTCTAATAAGTGCGTTTGGGAAAACTTACTTATGTTAATTATTAGGTTCCGTGCCTACCCAATGCCCAGTGCCCACACCAACATATAAAAATAAACAACATTAAGCTGGTTTTTACGCTACGCTCGTACACCGGCATGAATAACAACATTGGTTTCTGTTTTCAAGAGTTTTCGATTCGAAGTTATTATAACAATATTTATGTATCATTTACACACGTGTTTTATATTTATGGGAATAAAAAAAATAGGTATTGTATGTGTGTGATTCTTAATTATATATTATATTCATATTAATGATAATTAATTTATAATGAATATCCTAATGTCTTGAGTGTTAATTAAATATAATATACGTGTATAGGCGAAACACGCCGAATTGTTTGAAGACAAATATTGGCGCAATTAACACTCAAGATAACTACAAAACATTAGATAACGCCTACTTCAATATTTTTTTTTGTATAATGAATGTTCGTTATAAAGAGGTCTAGCTATTTATAAGCTTTTGGTTTTTCTATATTTTGTTGTCAATGTTTCTATTTTTGCAATTTTAAGGTGGATTGTCGGTAAGTCATATTGTTTTTAATTGTTTTCATTATATACTTGTATTAAAACCTTTTTTATTAAGTTTAATGTTAACATTGAACACTCACTGATTATTATAATTTTTATAAAAATAAAATGGTTTTCTTCAATAATTTTATAATTTTTGTTTCTTTAAAGTTTTATTCTTACGGCATCAATTTGTAACATATTGTATGTACACACAAACGATACCGTGGAATATATATAGATGTGTTAGCTTCAATAGTATTATTATAGTAAGCTAGATACTAAAATAGTTCGGGAACCTGAGTAGGTAGGTATTGTTAATGTTCTGTTACATAGATGAATATTAAGGATTTATGGTGTAGCATATACAATATAGCCTTAACTATTCCCACAATTACCCAAGAATTTGGTATTGAATTACAAATCTCTTACCACCTTACCCTCATTTGATCTTCTCTTCCATAAAAAACTCATATTTAATTTTTATTAGACGCCTGAGCTATATTGGTCATATTGCAATAATAATCGTTATTGTATATAGCAGCTGGGTCAATGTTATAGGAGCTCGATTTAGAAAGGCTTTCAAGGTCTGCACCGGTCATTGGCTTAACTAAGCGTGTGGGAACTACACCAGATATAACAATATACAGTATTGTTGAGGTTTGTAGAACAAAAATGAGTTACAAGTGTAATTTAAATTAATTAATATGTAATTTGATTTTACGATAATTTAAAAGTGCGTATTGTTTAAATGAATTTGACCACATACCATTTCGCTCCGCGAATTGCGGTCAATTTGTGCGAGGGAAAAGATGGCTGGTCCATGCGTCAACTCGTGAACTGGTACTGTTTGTGGTGCCAAGTCGACCTGTTATACTTAATAAAATATTATTGTATTAGTTGGATGCGATTACTAATTGTGACAGTAATCACGACCATCATGTTCACGAAGTATCCTTACACAAACAATAAATTGAAGCTCTAAAGGTTGCTGCATCCAATTACGATAATATACATATATTTATACAATTTATTCTTTATTATTTTTATGAAATAATATATATTATTCAAACAACAAACAAGGAATTTAAACGTAATCTTCGGAAACATAACAATAAATAAAAACCACTCGGTATTTATTTCTTATCTTTTTTATATCTAATGATTGAACTTATGTAACTTAATTTCTATAATCAACTTTAAATGGTTATTAAATTTTATTTTATATTATATTAGTAATTCGTTTAATAGTTCGTTAATATTTGTCACAGCAGTAAATGTGAATGTTACATACATCTGTTATTGGTATTCGCATCAGTAATGTCATTTCCTAGATAGTGTTATGTAGTTGTTATATGTGTGTACTGTTGATGTATCATTAAGAATAAATAAATAAATAAAACATGACTCATATATAATTGGACGCATCACCTTACTAACTAATTTGTTATGTATATTACAGGCATTGTAAAATACTCAATTTGATTGAAAAGGGTGGCCGTGGATTTTCTTCTTACGAGCTCAACTTTATACGAACATTTGGTAGATTCAGTAATTTTAAAGAAATATTCATAGTGACGATTCAAAGGCGTTTAGTTCTGTGAACGGTTCGATCCCCTGGCGTTACATACAGACGTTGCTTCATTGTGTGTCTTCACGGGGAATGTTTCGAAGAGCTGTTTCACCTGATTCCTCCCGCCGCCAATTTCACCTTCGCACGATGCGCCACAAGTTAGGATATCATACCCACCATCTGGATGTTTGGCGGTCCTCCACAGTGCGATGTTCAAGGAGCTTTCTTCCACGTACCACTAAGCTGTGGAATGAGCTTCCTTGTGCAGTATTTCCTGTACGATAAAAAATCCCGTACAACTTCTTTAAAGGCCGGCAACGCGCCTGGGATTCCTCTGGTGTTGCAAGAGAATTTGGGCGGCGGTGATCGCTTAACACCAGGTAACCCGTACGCTCGTTTCTCCTCCTAAAAAAAAATAGCTAATTCGGCTCACAGGTTCGATTAATGGTTCCTACTAAAAAGACTACTCTTAAAATCAATAAAACTTGTCCATAGAAGAAAGAAGTACAAAAGAGATATTACGAGAAGTACATAGGGCGAGGCCGAGGGGCCGGTGAGCAGGACGTACGAGTTGTATTCAAGGTAATTGAAGACCGTAAAAATTAATACAACCACCCATTGTAATTTCCTATTCTGTTTTTGGGAAACAAAAATTATGTTATTTGAATTAATATTAACAGAACGTTTAGGCTTAATCTGAATAGACTGAGGTCAATTACGATTTTATAGTTATAACATGTGATTTGAATCATATAAACATGATTATATTTAATTTTTTTAATGCTCCCTGTATGACTTTAGAGAAAACAATTTTAAGTAGAGTAATATTTCGGCCATCCCCAAGGAGAAAGGCCTCCCCCAAAGGTCTCAATGACGATCGGTCCTGCGCTGCCCTCATCCAACGTACTCCGGCAAGATCCAGATCAAGACCAGATCGGCGGTCTATCTTGTGAGGGTCTAATTTTTCGGCATTGAAAGTCAATTGAGTCCGGAGTGTTTACCAATTTGTGTGCCAGCGCCGGGATGAACCTCCGACACCTGAGGAAGCGCAGCAGGTAGGCGTCGTCCAGTCGTCTGGGGTTACACTCGCCTCGCTCTGTAATGACACACTCACTGTTCACTACTCATGTGATATGCCGCGGCAGGCGATAGCTGGTTCACGCGTGGCTCGTGAACGAGCGCTGCTGGGATGGACTAGTACTAGTTGATCCTTTCATCGCGAGCTCTGTTTTTGTTGGTAATTTTGAGTTCAACTGTTGGTACACATAATTATTTATTAATAATATAACACGTTTGTTATATTATAATAATAAATATTTATTGACGTAATTTTATGTAGTACGTGTGGGGTCAGAATGATTGATAGAATCACGAATGTGGTAATACGAGTGAGCTGTGGTCTGAAAGATGTTGTGACAAGGACATGGGGAGTGAATGAGTGAACAGAGAATGACTTATTAAATATAAAAGGCAAGAGTGTGTGGGCAAATTAGGCGTGGGAGACCTCGGGAGAGACGTTTTAAAAAAGGAAAGGTGAGAAAGCACCCAGAACCGGCCAGCAGGTAATAAAAGAGTAATTAATGTAGAGGAAGCGCGTGGGTTTGTAAGGATAGAAGCGTGTGGCGTTCTGTTGTCTCTGACTACCCCGACAGGAAACAGGCGTGTGTGTGTGTGTGTGTGTGTGTGTGTGTGTGTGTGTGTGTGTGTGTGTGTGTGTGTGTGTGTGTGTGTGAAGAAAATTTTACTTTTTTCATAATTGTTATTAATGCTCGACGATTGCAGTACACGTTAAAACCCGAATGGGTTTACGCTTGTACTTATATTTAACTAAAATATTTACAGTTTGTAATGTACCCGCTATGTCTACTCATAGCTCTTTTGATCTTTGTTAGATTCATTTTTTAACCAACTCCAGTTAGGCTGTCTAATATTTTGTAAAATGCCATAAATAAGTATTTAAAAGAAAGGCAATTAATAGCTTGTCACTTCTTCTTATTAAAGCTCTACTCTTCCGAAGTGGTGGTAAATGGTAAAATCGATCTACTGTGTCCCATAACAACAGCTCATAGTTTTGTGTCCGACACATAAGGAATTAATACACATTCACAAGTTGTTCTTACCTTTGATCATCTCCCGCAGGTGTTGTATGTCCTTGTGTCTGGTCTCCGGATCCTCCCCACAGTTCCTTCGAGCCACATCCTCAAACTCTGCGTCCTCGTACCGGCTGATTTCTGCTGCAAATGCTATGTCGATGAACGGCATCTGTTAATAAATAAATTGACAAGCAACTTTTAAAAGTAGCTATAGAAAGTATAAAGGGTACGGCAGACTTAACATACGAATAAACAAACATAAATAATAATAATGACTCACGCTGCCGTCTTATGACATCAGCATAATCGGGCCAGACTCGTCCGGGTTAATTACCACACTCGCACAGAATACCGGCGTGAAGTAGCGGCCTAATGCCGCTATGTTTCGAATAGGTTAGTGTCGAGGACCGTAGGCCATCCCTTCCCCCCCCCCCTCCTCCCAACAAAATATGAGAGCGGTCTTGAAAAAGAAATTACCCCAGGAGGGTACCGGCTCTACCAGAGCCGGAGAATCCCTGCCCGAGCACTCTCACTCGGGCTGCCCTTCGTATTCTGGGGAGGGCACAGAACCGCGCATGACCGAGGACAAACGAGGCAGTAACACCACGGCACCCCGCTCCACACTCAACGTGGACTTTTGCACGCAGATATCTCGACCTAGCGATAAGTCATATTTAATGTACCCCGGGTACAAAATTGAGCACAATTTTTTGCCTCATGCCGGGGTATGTGTGTACGTTAGGAAGGATATCTGCTGTCGCCGTCTCGGCAATTTTGAGGGTAGGGACCTGTCTACTCTCTGGCTGCGGGTTAATTTAGAGCACCGCGTTCGCATCTATACGCAGAAACCGATCAACTCATGGGCTGCGTTCAAGCGGCAATTGACAACGTGCTTACACAGATTCCCTCCGCTGATCTGTGCATAATTTTGCATTGGCGTATGGTCTGTCCCAATTGGTTGAGTTGCCAACGCGGCTCCCGGATGTGGATAGCCACATGCCGTACTTATCTTCTGCTGACTACACAACCCGATGGTTATCAGGTGTTTGTCGACGCCCCTCTCGGAACGTCCGACCATTGCCTGGTCAGGAGAGTAGTGCCTATCCGATGCCAACGTCGCAGACCACCAGCGACCCGCCGCTTTTTGCACTACAAGTCAGATCTGGCAAACTACAGGCCTATTGCTATTACCTCCCTGCTCTCCAAAATCATGGAGAGCATAATCAGCTGCCAGCTTTTGGTATATCTAGAAGGTCACCAGTTGATCAACGACCGACAGTATGGCTTTCGCCATGGTCGGTCGGCAGGAGATCTTCTGGTATACCTAACACATAGATGGGCGGCGGCTATTGAAAGCAAGGGGGAAGGCCTGGCAGTTAGCCTGGATATAGCGAAGGCCTTTGGTCGTGTATGGCACAAGACGCTCCTCTCAAAACTTCCATCATTTGGGCTTCCCGAGAGCTTGTGCAAGTGGACCTCCAGCTTCCTCACTGGGCGCAGCATACAGGTCGTTATCAACGGATATTCCTCGAACCCGAAGCCCGTGAATGCTGGAGTGCCCCAAGGCTGTGTGCTATCTCCTACGCTGTTTCTTCTGCATATCAATGATATGTTGGTCACCTCCAACATACATTGCTATGCAGACGGCAGCACTGGTGATGCCGTATACACGGGCCATGCAGGCCTCTCTCGGGAAATCGTCGACCAGTGCCGGGAGAAACTTGTGTCTTCTATCGAGTCCTCTCTCGAGAAGGTCGCGGAATGGGGTAAATTGAACCTTGTCCAATTTAACCCCCAGAAGACTCAAGTTTGCGCGTTTACCACTAAAAAAAATCCATTTGTCGTATCACCGCTCTTCGACAACACTTCCCTTGAAGCCTCGCCTAGTATCGGAATACTGGGTCTCGAAATCTCGAGCGATTGCCAGTTTCGTGGCCATCTGGAGGGCAAAGCCAAATTGGCTTCGAAGAAGCTGGGCGTCATAAATAGAGCACGGCAATACTTCAAGCCGGCCCGCATTCTTGCGCTCTACAAAGCGCAGGTCCGGCCACACATGGAGTATTGCTGTCATAACTGGTCTGGCGCACCCCAGTATCAGCTCGATCCATTTGACCGCGTGCAACGCAGAGCAGCTCGAATTGTCGGGGACCCAGTGCTCTGCGAACGGCTGGATCACTTGGCGTTGCGTAGAGACGCTACACTACAACGCTGTGGAATGAGCTTCCTTGTGCGGTGTTTCCGGGACGATACGACATGGGTACCTTCAAAAAAAGCGCGTACACCTTCCTTAAGGACCGGCAACGCTCTTGTGATTCCTCTGGTGTTGCAAGAGAATGTGGGCAGCGGTGATCAGTTAACACCAGGTGATCCGTACGCTCGTTTGTCCTCCTTTTCCATAAAAAAAAACAGTGAATACATACAATATAAAAACAACATTATTCATAAAAGTGTACGGTCTACTATCCATTATAATATTATTTATATTAAAATGTGAAAAGACAAATTGTTTATTAAAAATGTCAACTTTGAATATCTACATTAACTTATTCTAATGACTATGGATTCATGTCATATAATCTGAATTTCGGAAACGCCACCAACGATTTTCACAAAATTTGTATACAGGGTATTTCGGGGGCGAGAAATCGATCTAGCTTAGATTTCAACATAAAAAAATGTAATTTTATCCGTGTTTTAATGAGAAACAGCTAGCAAACATGGGACATTGGGTGATCTGGAAAGCAAAAGACCCCGGTTCAAATCCAGATATCCAATTAGTTTATATTTTGTTCAAGTTTTCTACATTCTTAAAAATCTGAGCAAGGCTCGGTCATCCGGGTATTACTCTTTAACTGAATGATATTTCTTCGTCATTAAAAATTCCATAATTTTATTTTTAATAGAGTTAATATTTAAGTTTTGGTCCGCTAATGATGCTGGTAGTTTATTGTACAGTTGAGGAGCCATATTAAATATACTATTACCAAAAAGGGACCGTTGTATGCTGCGTGAAACATATTTTATTCATTCTGCGTTTACTATCAGAGTATCTTAATAGCTGATCATTTGTTCTAATGAATACTAGCACTTCATATATATACAAGCACGGGCAAGTAAGTATTTTTAATTTATCAAAATATGGTTTACAGGAATCAGTGGGGTTCAAATGACATATAGCTCTTATACATTTTCTATCGATCTAGTAAGTAGTTTTAATAATACTCGTACGTATAAATGATGAGAGCTCATTTGTACTGTATTTTGAGCAACGATTTTTTGCCTTTTCCATTTAAATAATATAAAATTTCTTTCTATATAACTTTTATATTATGTTACTTGCTGCTACGGAACCCTTCATGGGCGAGTCCGACTCGCACTTGGCCGCTTTTTTATTTATAAATATATTATATTATTATTGTTATAAAGTGTAAATACTATTTATTTATTTGACACAATAACTATAGCCATAGTACGTATTAGTCATTTAGACGAGTTTTACATAATGGTTTCATCGTCACTAGTATCTTAACTAGGCGAGACCTGTTTTATATGTTAGCTGTTACTTCCATAAACATTTGGAATCTTATACAATACTAGCTGACCCAGCAAACGTTGTATGGCCGATATTAAAATCTCGATACAAAAGTAACTGTTAATCGTAGATGGGTGAAAATTTGAAGTTGTATGTATTTTTTTATGCTGACCCCTAAATAAAAAAAACTGTCTCAAAAAAAAGGTCAAAAAAATTTAAAAAAAAAATCGTGTGGCGGCCCTGCCAGTGCTGCCTATCGGCGGCGCTGCGCAGATGGTATTTTACGAGTAAATTGCAGTTAAAAGTATTACATCTAAAGAACAATTACATAAGTTTCTACAAAAATAAATTGTTCAGAATATTATCAAACCAAAATTAAAAATAATAAAAAAATTAGAAGAGTTCTAAATTTAAAAATGGAAAAAAAGTGAGAAGTGTTTATTGGTGTTTGCTGTGCTGTGCTGCGATTGAGGAAAGCTGATGATGCCTATGATGTGGTGATGGTGCCTAGCAGGGTGCCGGGAGATGCAGGTGTCGAAAGTGAATCCTTTATACATAGTAAAAATAAAAATGCACTCTTCATTAATCTTAACTTTAGAGCACATTTTACGCGAGACGAATTTGTGTCATAGTTGAGAGATTTTTGTAGAAATATAAATATAAATGAACTATGCATAGTAAAAAATAAAGAAAATGAATTATTTATCGAAATGAACTATGCATAGTAAAAAATAAAGACAATGAATTATTTATCGAAGAGTTGCTAAAGACAATTAAAAATATTAAAGATTGGACCGGTCCACGGATTTGTATTTTAAGAGGTGTTAAACGAATTTCTGCTGAGTGGTCACGCAGGAGTGCGTAGAATGACAAACGAATGAGAAACAATATAAAAAGGGTATTTTGTTGGCCAGGTTTAGACAAAGACGTTAAAGAGTACGTAAGCAAATGCATGAAATGTCAAAAAGTGAAGCATTGTAGGTATGTCAAGGCGCCCATGGAGATAACTACAACTGCTTTCCCCCCCTTTTGACAAAATATATTTGGACACGGTAGGTCCACTAGACATTGACATAGAGGGTTATCCAATGATATTATATACAATAAAGAGGTAGATATTGCACTAGCGCGCGCAAAATGTTGCAGACAAATTCAGACAATTGTCGTAATTTCATTTAGTCGGCTAATAGCAGTGAACTAAGCCGAACGTTTTCGTGGCGTGACAATAATAATCTAAAATGCCAACCTGTGTCTTAAGAAAATGTAAAAACTATGTTTGCAAGATATATAGGAGTGAAGGTATTTCATACCATACGAAATTATATAAAAGAATTTCGTATTTTCGTATTTTATCACGATTTTATTTCTTATTTACAAATAAATCTCGAATTATTAACGTGGTGGTTTGAGCAAGATAGAGAATATGATGTCAACTGCAGCGCGACAAGGACAAATACTATGTGTCATAGATTAATCAACCAGAAGTGAAATCGTAGGCAGAATACATAGCGTTCGTAACCGCTTGATTGCGACACTTGTGTTTTCTAGTTAGTTAGGGAGCGTCTTTCTTAAATAATATTATGATGATTATAATAAGTTCTGGCTTTCAAAGTCTTATAATAAAGGTGGTATAGAATGAGATTAGTAATAGCAGGCTATTTGATATTTTATTAGTACTTAAGGCGAGGTTTTCCCAACACTTTAGGTAAAAATTGCGCGAACGTTAGATTCGATAGGTACGCATAGACATGGGCGTCGGGCATGGCTGAGAACGAACCGAGCGATGCGGGTCAATGACCGCCGATCCACAAGGACCGCGTAATATTTTTTAAAACTTACAATTGTGCGGAATTACTGTGATAATATTTTTTATGCAATTTTGAAGTAAATCTTTTTTATCGACGTATGAGAGAAATGTTATATTACGCGCAAAATTATGATTTCAACATTATGGATATCGTATCCGAGATTCTCGAAGGTGCAGAGAACTTATTTGGGATCTTTTTTGAAATCCAAGATAGCCGCCGCGCAAAATTATGATTTCAACAATATGGGTATCGTATCCGAGGTTCTCGAGGGTGCAGAGAACGAATTTGGGGTCATTTTTGAAATCCAAGATGGCCGCCGCGCAAAATTATGATTTCAACAATATGGGTATCGTATCCGAGGTTCTTGAGGGTACAGAGAACGAATTTGGGATCATTTTTGAAATCCAAGTTGGCCGCTGCGCAAAAATATGATTTCAACAATATCGTTCTCTGCACCCTCGAGAACCTCGGACACGATATCCATATTGCTGAAATCATAATTTTGTGCCGCGGCCATCTTGGATTTCAAAAATGATCACAAAATCGTTCTCTGCACCCTCGAGAACCTCGGACACGATATCCATATTGCTGAAATCATAATTATGAGCGGCGGCCATCTTTGAATTCAAAAATGATCACAGAATCGTTCTCTGCACCCTCGAGAACCTCGGACACGATATCCATATTGCTGAAATCATAATTATGAGCGGCGGCCATCTTTGAATTCAAAAATGATCACAGAATCGTTCTCTGCACCCTCGAGAACCTCGGACACGATATCCATATTGCTGAAATCATAATTTTGTGCGGCGGCCATCTTGGATTTCAAATATGATCACACAATCGTTCTCTGCACCCTCGAGAACCTCGGACACAATATCCATATTGCTGAAATCATAATTTTGTGCGGCGGCCATCTTGGATTTCAAAAATGATCCCAAAATCGTTCTCTGCACCCTCGAGAACCTCGGACACGATATCCATATTGCTGAAATCATAATTTTGTGCGGCGGTCATCTTGGATTTATTTAACTTCCCTAAAGTACATATATACAAAAATCCCGCGTGGCATAATATTCAAAATAATATTACGTAAATTTTATTTTAGTACTTTCCGACTTACATTTTATTACCTTACCTTTATATTTCAACAAATACGCTGTCGCATCATCATTATTTTTTACTATGATTCCCGCTTTGTACTTGTTTGCTAAAATCTTACGTAATGTGAGCCCGAGAGACACGAACACAGTTCCTTCCTTGACAGTGGTCACGGGCGTACTGCTGGCTTGAGCGGGCATGCAACCAAGGCGTCCCGTTTGGTTAATTAGGAAAAAAATTAATATAAAATAATTCATAAAGCGTATTGATAAATCCCACAGTGAAAACTTATAAATACTAATAAACTATCAAATAAAATAAGTTTTGTGTTTATAGCTATCATAGTTATATGATAATATAAACAATTCAAATAAAAAAGACTATTTTTCAAAAAATAAATCTATCGAGATTTTTTTTCGTAATCGTGTTTTCGAAACAGCGATAATTTAGATAAAGAAATGAAGATAAACATGTCAAAAAATTGGAACCGTAGTATTTGTAGAAGTATTTTAAGTTTTAAAAATGTTACTTTAATCTTGGAATGTATGTAACGTACCAGGAGGTCTCCTCGCAAAATCGACAAAACACATTTGGAACGATACGATAATACTCCGAATATCCGCAACTACCCTGTTTGCTGCGGGATGATCGAAGTACTATATTTTAGGACAATTTAGGAAATGATGTAAAAAAGGCGTTGTTGTAGTGAATGTATTACGAAATTTAATATTTTTTAATAAACAAGTGCGTATAGCTGAACTATCAAACTACAAAAACAAGTTTTAGGGTAGATAGCGGACGTAGACAGTAAGTGCTATCTGCTTGCGTATGAGTTTTTTCAGTAACACTGCCCTTTCGGTATATCCCTTGCTAACTGCAGAACAATCAATGGATCATTTTCTGTTTCTCACATTATCTTATTGTAATAAACCCTCAACAGAAATACATTCATAAATAATATAAAATACAAGAAATAATAATTGTAAACTTAAAACTTTTTGGGAGCCGTCGTTAGTACAATTGTAAAAATGGAACCCTTATTGTTAATACATTTCGGTTTTGTTTTCATATGTCTCTATGTATTTTATTATTTACTGTACAAATAATTTATATCATCATTATGGCTATATATTATAATCAATATTAAATTATTATTTTATAAATCAATAACACCTAATTTACCTAATTTAAATGTAGTTTTACCACTTTAAAACTTTTAATACATGAATTATAGAAACTTTGTATAATCCTGGCAGGGTCGCCATGCGATGTTGGAGGTTCGTGTATTGAAATGATTATAGTTTGACTGCGATAATAAGGGGCTTATTATTAGTCTATGTAACTACTTATATACTAGTTTGAGAGATGAGTGTGTGTATAGGTGTATAAATGTTACACACACTACAGGACCACCCTTAACTTTTTGGGGGATGAAAAATAGATGCCCGATTTTCAGACCTACCCAATGAGATGAGAATTTTATATATTAGATTACATTGGGTTTATAATGTAACGGTACCACTCTACACGAACTCGTTTCTGGTTTACAATATATTCAGTAATGCGGTATCCATCGTAAAAAGCGTCCGTAACTTCAATTAGTGTACATCAATATCTTTTGTAGTTACACCAAACCGATACCAACAAAAGGAGACATTTTGAATCCGGCAGACTTTATAATATGAACCATACACTGGAACCACCATCCCTGTTTTGTTACCTTATGTATTATTATTATTATTATATAGAGATATTCCAAACAATGAGCTCACAGTAGTGCTTTAATATTAATTAATGTTAAATGAATGAATGTTGTGTATTTCTTAATAAGTAAATATTATACAGATAACTTCTGTTAACAGAGGATTAAATAGAAGCTTACCCAACACCCGAACTCGTTACAGTTTATTTTCTATCAACGCAAAAACGAAATCTATTACCAAACTACGTCTAGCCACCATATTTAGACCCAGATTTTAATATTTACCTTTCACAAAGAACGGTAAATCTTTTTTCAACGGCTATCATTTGTTAAAAAGTGTGAAAGTTAAACTAATGCCAAAGAAAGTAAGAATCCCTTTACTTTTAATACGTGGAGGCGACTGTTGTGGTTATTGACGCGTCATGTTTTGAACATTGAAAGACAGCACGATCACCAGCCAAATGTTATGTCGGTCAAGTGTGTTGCCCTTGTACAGCGATGGTTCCGTATGATTGTCTTATATTACCGGCCTTTGAGAGTTAACAATTCCTCTGAATATTTATGCGGTAGAAGGTACATTCAGCGATCAGAGATCTCTACTCAGCGTAACAAACATGGAATGAAACTATTTTATTTCAAACTTTTAACATGTTAAAAATACTTAAATAGCGATAGGTGTATGAACAATTTATGTTAAAACAAAAAACTATTTTTTTTAGTTCAACTTATTCTTTAATATTAATAAAAAACTATAATAGTATATAATAAAGTATAAGATTAATCCAACGCGTCGGTGCTACTAGATCAATATAGTATCAAAATGTAAAAGTTGGTCTACAAAGAATTGCTACACAGCAACTTTTACATTTTGATACTTATTTGTAATTACTGGTATTAAGTTGTGGATTGCCAATGTATCTAAAAGCGTTCTGTTGTATTTAATCAGACAGATGAGCGTACCTGATGTTAATTGATCACTGCTCCCCACATTTTTGTGCGAGTGAGGAACTTAATCCGAGCGAGTCTCGCCCGATCGTACCGTCGCGGTCGTCATAGGACGCATTACTCTCCCACAACAAAAAAACCCTTGTAGTCACACTTCACGAAACAATAGTTCCGTAAGTTTAATATTACAAAAAAATACTTTGTTAAAAGTTCATCCAATTTGGTTTTTGTAAAAATTATTGACACATTATTTTGAATAACACAAAGTAGTTGTAGCCTAGCCTTGGATAGGTATTTGGTAATGGTTGCTAGATAAGTGTAAAAAAAATTATCGATTAAGTATAATTATGAGGTATTCTCTATTAAAGACATATTTTATTCGTTATTTTGATCACCATTTCAGTTTATCGCGAGTCTTCTGGGCGATTAGATTATGTGTTTGCCTTTCGAAGAAATCAAGCTAAAATGGACACATAATAACTACTAACTTTGTGTATGTGTAAATAAGTTTTTTAATTTTATGTTTGTGAATTGTTATTTCTGTTAACTGTGTAATAAAAAAGTGTTCGTAAAAATCAAATGAATCAAAGGTTAAGCCGACGATTTGCTGCTCCTGCTCATGATTCCATAGATGGCGATGTGCATAATTTCACTTTTTCAGTTTAAAGTATTTAATCAAATAATTAATATTCCGATACTTCTGTGGACTAGTATTACTTATATTTTACAATCGATACTGTATACATATACGAAAACCTGATATTTATCTAAATAATTTTATTTTGTTTTTCTTTTCTGTTATGTGTTTATGAATTATGTATTTCTTGACTGATCTTTGTAATTTATATCTTTGGCTACTAGCTTTGCTAGCTTTACCACAACGGCGCATTTTTCTCCCGTCAAGCAGTAGATTTGCCGTGGTAAGTGAAGTTAATTAGCCTTCAATTCGTATATCTTAAAGTGACGAGTGTTATCTCAGATTTATCTAGAACCCTGAGCGGTACTGCATAGGAATGGCCTGGACGTGTCGCTTCTTATCGGGCCTCGCTAGTCTCGTTAAAATTGTAACTTTGTATAGGTTCACCCACAGTCTTATAAGAGCCACATAATATAAATTTGTAATGAATGTAATGTCGAAGGGCCCGTGCGTAGATTGCACGGAACGTGCAATCCATCTTTGAACCGGGTTTTCGCGCAAGGATTAATACTTATTTTTATATTCGTGCACAGTTTCGAACGTCGCTCAATATCTGTAATGAAGTAAATATAAAATGCTGGTTACATCCGCACTCTAACGATAGAATTTCAAGTACCGACCTATATCTATTATCTACTGATCTACTAAGAGCTCATATCACATTAATTGTTACTTTGAATGTATACAAAAGTATTATACACATATTATATTCATAACTAAATACTTTCCTATATTTAGAATAAACTTTCGTTGGCGTCATTTTTATGTAATATGTAAGTATCTATGTATACACTCTGTCACGTTTATCTTTACATAAAATCATAAGCGTCACGAACATTCATAGTTCTATAAATATCCTTTTTAACCGACTCCAAAAAATAAGGAGGTTTTCAATTCGCCGGTATTTTTTTTATGTTTGTTACATCAAAACTTTCGACTGGGTGAACCGATTCTGATAATTCTTTTTTTATTTGAATGCCGGTGTAGTCCCATTGTAATTGGTCCAGATCTGACAATGGCATCCATTAGAAAACCATAAAAGTCTTAAATTTGCTATACATACGAATAGCAAAGTGGATGATAAATTAACGAATAACTCAATATCGCGCCAACCAATTTCGATGGTTCTTTTTTTATTTGAAAGGATATAATTTGGTGAGAGTTTGGTTAAGATCTGATTACGGAATTCATGACAAAGTAACGGAACTCTTCAATTCTTAGGAGCAAATTAACGATACTCGGCCGAATCTTTTTTATGCTATTCGGATATTTAAGTCATCTACCAACACATTGTTATGGTCTAGTAATTGTCGTAGTCGAATATGATGATGAATGGGATTAATCAATTAATTAATTAATTAATAATTAATTAATTAATTAATTAATCCTTAACGACTTACAGTAAGGGTGCGATCTGTGACAGAATTTCTATCTGTAATCAAATTGTAAAGCACTTATACTTATATATTTAGTATATCTACACATATTTAGACAAATTGTTAGTTAGTGTACTTCAAATTCACTAAAAATCATAAAATAAAAAAAATTTAAACAAAAAAACAACCGACTTCAAAAACACTATTCCAAAACAATAGATATAATGTGCACTAAAAAGTATAAAAATAATTGCGTATTTTTATACAATCTAATTAATTAATCTAATTCTAGTTACGATTATTGTAATTTTTGGAGTCGGTGTCTTGGAATAGTGTTTCAGAAGTCGGTTGTTTTTTTAATAAAATTTTTTTATTAGCCAAACTTGAGGTCAAACCAAAATAATTATGTAAAATATCTATAAGTAGATCATCTTCGCGATAAATACGTAAATAAAAACGCGGTGGCGTCAGTGCCGACAGAGCAGTCGCGGTTGGCACTAAATTTAATCATATTAAATGAAAAAGAACTTTATTTATGTACACTTATAAATTGTAGTGACTTTTTAATAAAAAGGTACTTTAAAGTCTCAGAAGTCTACGTCGTATGAATTTGATGTTAGCGAAGATGCGAATAAAAAAATTGGATCCAAAAGTTCGATAAATTTTTTTATTTAACTTATTTGATGCGATGTCGACATCCCTTATCGTTTTACTTAAGCCTGGCTGAACCAACGCTAGTACGGAAGATGTTCTACGAACTCAGGCCTTCAAGTTCTAAAGTAAAAAAAACTTATGAATTTTTAACTTGGCTGCTGCATGGACTGCCGAGTACACAGCAAATGTTACAAATACAAGTATGTTCGCCTCCGAGAGTATGAGATCTTTATGTCGTTTGGAGTCGAGACGTAATATACTGAGGCTGAGATATATAGAGCGTACTTAGAGTTTGCTCAGACTTATCTAGAGAGTTAAGTCGAAGTCAGTATTTATAAACATCGCTTTGAGTGCGAGCTAAGGTAACGCTTAAGTCCACCATAACGAAGACTTAGGAAAACACTATGAGCCGAACAAAAAGGAAATCAACAATTCCTTGGGACATCAGAACAGCTGCTGTTGTTAAAAGTTTTAAAAACTTCCATCTAAGACACGCATTAGTGAAGTAAGGTGTTAGTGAGGTGTTTGTTACCTGTCATTGTTATGCACTTTGAAAAATTTTGCTGTCACATATCTTAAAACGTGTTCTGTTTCTCATACCAAATAAGTTAACTTGACCTTTCCATTGTCTTAACTTAAGCTCAGCGTAATCTCAGCTGTCAAATAAAATATTAAATATAATTACCAAATCAAAGAATGCACTAATTCTTTGAACTCAGCTGAGTCTTACGACAGTAAAGTGTAAGTACGCCCAGTAGATGTCATCCTTAGCCCGTGGCGAGGGCAGTAGATTGTACAAAGTACTGTCATGTGAAATATGTACTCGTCTCAATAGAGCTACTGGAAGTCCGACGCTGGCAGCTATCTCGGCCAACGAAGCAAGCCATCTATCCAGCGCGGAAATTCTGCCAGTATTCGTGGTTCGGTTACATGTACTTAGTGGTAACTTTAGCTTATTGTTATTTTTTTTATAGTATGCTATTTTTTTATAAATGTATCTCAGACAACACCAGGCCAGCTTTTAGTTTGCAATAGTTACTACGACTTGTTGAGAAAGTAAACAGCAATTACGTTATACGAGTACGACATGCGCAAGCGCTCTTAAACTCTCATTAGTAGGTACATATCGTTTAGTTCACATAACTACCAACTGTTCGAAGATTTGTCGAAAACCATCTAATCCACGCGGTCACACTTCACTTCTTATTTGCAGAATAAAACAAAACTACGTTTAAATAAACCGATTTCAAAAACTGTTTCATTGTTATTCACCTGTGTGGACGGTCTTCCACGTAGTTCGTTCTTCAAATCAAAAATTTCAATCACGAAAGCGTTTAAACAAAAATCTACAATCTAATTAATTAATCTGATTCTAGATACGATTATTGTTTTTTTTGGAATCGGAGTCCTTCAGCCGCGACCCGCTCTCGCCTCTCTCCTCCTCACGACTCAAGCACATCTCACCTATAACTATGTATGTAGTAACAAACCTAACTTAACTAGAATTAGATTAATTAATTAGATTGTAGATTTTGGTTTAAACGCTTTCTTAATAAAAATACGCAATTATTTTTATAGTTTTTAGTGCACATTATATCTATTTTTTTGGAATAGTGTTTTTGAAGGCGGTTGTTTTCTTGTGAAGATTTTTTTTTTTATGATTTCTAGTGAATTTGAAGTACACTAACTAAAAACTTGTCTAAATATGTGTAGATATACTAAATTTTCAATGCAGCAATGAACGTAAGTTAAGACAGTTAGAAATTCTGCCACAGATCGCACCCAAAGTCAAAGTCAAAAAATCTTTATTCACTGTAAAACTTTATAAGTTATTTAGTGCAAGTCAGGATGAAGTACAAAAGTTACAATAGCATTCAAATGAGTATAACAATATTCATTAACAAAATTTAGAACATTAATTCCAACTATCTTTATCATTCTATCTATCTTAATCTTTCACGCTATAATAGGCCTTAGATGTTAATTAATTTTTTACGATACATTTTTTAATAGGTAACATTTTAATTTCATTTGAGAGTTTATTATAAAATACAACACAATCCACTTTAAAATATTTAGCAATTTTACGGAGCCTAGTAGATGGAATTGCGAGTTTATGTTTGTTTCGGGTATTGACACTGTGTACATCACTATTCTTTTTAAATTGGATAATATTTTTATGGGCGTATAGGAGGTTCTCGTATATGTACTGGCAGTGTACTGTCATAATATTTATTTCACTAAACTTTTCTCTCAATCAATCCCTTGAACGCATTTTATAGACTGCTCGAATTGCTCTTTTCTGCAGCACAAATATGTTTTCAATATCTGCAGCCCTACCCCACAATATAATTCCGTAAGACATGACACTATGAAAGTAGCTGAAATATACAAGTCTAGCCGTTTCAACATCTGTCAGCTGCCTAATTTTTTTTATCGCAAATACTGCAGAGCTAAGTCAATTACATAAGTTTTTTATGTGAGCACCCCATTGTGGCAAGCTCGCAACTTGGTGGCATTTAGACCGACAGGATCTATCGATGACGATGTGAACACTTTGAAATAGGCAATAACAATACAATGCACGTACGTACCTTGAACTGCTACTAACACTCGATGATTCTCCACCAGCTACAGGGATTCTCACGTGGTCGATAGGATCTTGGAGATGCTGCGCGCGCGCGACGGTTTCGTTTCTAACCGTTTTCGTTGACGGCTGTGTCACCACACGCGGTACCACATCGGAGTGCGTTCGCTCTGACATACGTCAAGAACGTCGTGCATGACAGCTAGTGTTAGCTGCAGGTTGTCATTGCACTAAATTCAAGTGCCAACTATCGTTCATCGGTGGCGCGAAATATAAACGTTATGTGTAACGTGTTACGGTAACGGAACATACCGCCCACCAAAATGCCTATGGTATTTTCTGGTTATTACACAAAATGAATAAATGAGAAACGATAAAAACGATAAAAACGATGCAACGAATAAAAAAAATATAAAAAGCTAGTAAAATATCTTAATACTAAAACTAAACTAGGGTTAAATTAAAACAGAAAGAAATAATTGAGTTAATTTAGTCCTCTATTGGGAGAGGACACAATTTTATCAAAGGCCGTTGTAACTGATCACTGGTGGCAGTTTTTAGAATTGCAATTCGACTTACTCCATCAGCACCAGAGATAAGATTTTTCACACGACCGAGGGACCAGTGCACAGAGTACGATTTTCATCTTTTATGATAACAATTGATCCGATTTGTAATGGTTTGCAATCCTTAGTCCATTTAGCGCGTTGTGTTAGTGAATTTATATTCATGTTTCCATCTGGACCAAAAATTTTGATGAAAAGCCTGTAACAGCTGCCATCGACTCAGACGATTTTTATTAATATTTGTAAGATCCTTGTCTGGGACAGCCGTTAGAGGTTCTAATGTTAAAAAATGTCCAGGTGTTAAGACAGACAAGTCGTTGGGATCAGAACTGATTGGACACAGAGGTCTTGAATTTAATACGGCTTCAATTTGAATAAAAAGTGTGGTGAGCTCTTCAAATGTCAAAACCTGATCGCCAACGACGCGATATAAATGAGATTTTGCTGCTTTAATTTGTATCTCCCATACCCCCCCAAAGTGCGGAGCAGAAGGTGGGTTGAATTTGAATTCAATTCTCTCTTCGTTAGATGCTTGCTTCATAAGGGATATGAGTTGAGTCCGAGCACCGGCAAAGTTCGTTCCGCGATCAGCGTGAATAATATTGCACCGACCTCGGCGTCCTATGAACCGGCGAAGAGCAGCGACAAATCCATCTGCTGATAATGTCGAAACTACTTCCAAATGGAGCGCTTTAGTGGCTAGGCAGACAAATAGACATAAATATGCCTTGTCAATTTTTGCACCTCGTTGTTGACCAAGTTTGATGCGGAACGGTCCACCGAAATCAACACCTACAATGGAGAATGCTTTCACTTGATTAACACGATAAGACGGTAGGTCACTCATAAACGGTTGCAACGGCTTAGGATTGGTTCGATAGCATTGTACGCATTTTGATAATCTACGACGAATAACGCGCTTAGCAGAGATAATCCAAAATTGCTGTAACAATAAGAAGTGTGTAGTGTTTATACCTGGATGGCAATAATTACTGTGGATGGAATCGATTATTAAGCTGGTAAGGTGATGGTCAGACGGTAAGAAAGCAGGATGTTTTTGTTCGTATTCAAGACCCGATCGTGAAATTCTACCGCCCACTCTAAGTATTCCATGACTATCCAAAAAGGGATTGAGTTTACGAAATGGTTTCACTAATGGTTTGTTGGCCCTTATATTAGATATCTCTTCCGCAAATACTCGGCTCTGTATATGCTTCACTATCTTCATAAGCGTATTATGTCGCTCAACATTATTCAGAAAAGTGTTACAATTAGCCTGATGTGGATTACGAGAATTGTGAATAAAACGGTAGATGTAAGTCAGAACACGAATGATCTTTTGCAATGAAGAGTAACGATTAAGTATATCATCAATGACGCTAGCTTCCCGTGCTTGTGTATCTTGGACCCTTTCAGCAACTAAAGCAGCAGTTTTACGCGCTTCCGCATTGCAGATTACTTCATCTTCGAGAGATGTTACTGCATAATTTACGGGCTAGGCGTCCTTACTTTCAGATAGCCAACAAGGCCCCGCCCACCATAACCGATTGTTAAGAATTTCACTCTGATATTGCCCTCGTGAACAGATATCTGCAGGATTATCATCCGATGAGACATGATGCCAGCATTTGGTGGGAGTAATATCTTGGATGTGACTGACACGATTGGCAACAAATGTTGCCCATCGCGCGGAGGGGGACCGTATCCAAGATAAAGTGACTGTTGAGTTCGACCAAAAGTAGATTTTATCAAATGAAATACGATTAAGGTACGTGTCACGGACGAATAGATAAAGGTCCGATAAAAGGACGGCAGCACAGAGTTCCAAACGAGGTAGTGATGTACGCTTCAAAGGTGCTACTCTGGCTTTTGAACATAATAGGGACACATGAACCTGACCCTCCTCATCGATCACACGCAAGTAAATAACAGCACCGTATGCAATCTCGGAGCTGTCGGCAAAACCATGGAGTTCGTATGATTGTCCATTTTTACAAGCCAATTTACGCGGGATTCGAAGTTGTGATAATTGCGATAATTGAGTTCGGTGAGTATTCCACGCGTAAACTATCTCATCCGGTGGAGGTTGGTCCCAACTAGCACCGAGTACCCAAAGTCTCTGAATGAGAGATTTAGCTTGGATGGTTATGGGGGATAAGAAGCCGAGAGGGTCAAATATCCTCGCGAGTTCACTCAAAATTGATCGTTTTGTGCAAGTCTGATTTATTGGTTTTATTTCAAAAAAGAATGCATCGAAAACTGGGTCCCATTTTAATCCGAGAACCTTTAAGCTTGTTGGTTCTGAATTATCAAGAGAAACAGAGCCGGTTAGACAGTCCTGTTCGGCGATATCAGACAAAAGTTTTGAGTCGCTACTAACCCATTTTCTGAGTTTGAATCCGCCGCGATTGAAAAGCGCAATGACTTGTGACTTTGCCATTTGTGCGTTCTCTAATAAATCACATCCTGTAACTACGTCATCAACATAGACATCTGACAGTATTATTTGTTTTGCAATCGGATAGGAATATCCTTCATCTTCAGCGAGTTGTTGTAATGATCAACAAGCTAAAAAAGGAGATGAAGCAACACCGTACGTCACTGTATTAAGCCGATATTCCTGAAGAGTCTCGTGAGGTGAAGCTCTCCAAAAAATACGTTGATAATCGCGGTGGTCGGAGGAAATTAGCAATTGTCGGTACATTTGACGGACGTCGGCCATCAAAACGATGTGATGTTCACGAAAGCGCAAAAGAATTTCCACAATATTGGTTTGCAACTTTGGTCCGATTAACTGTGTGTCGTTTAACGAACGTGAATGTAGGTCCTTGGCGGATGCGTCGAATACAACACGCAAACGAGTCGAAGCAGATTCAGGACGTAAAACGCAATGATGGGGGATGTAGTATTTTCCCATTTCTATCTCATCCCTGGGAACTAAAGACATATGTCCTGTTTTAATGTAATCAGACATGAAATCTGCGTATTGACAAGATAAGATCGGGTCACGTGATAGTCTACGTTCTGTAGCGTGAAATCGTCGAAGCGCAACATCACGCAATTTAACAAAAATTGGCTCAACATCTTCCTTGAAGGGTAAGCGTAATATATAACGACCACTGTCATCACGCGAGTGGTCAGAAATGAATTTCTGCTCACATAAAGATTCCTCTGGGGTCAACAGTTTCGCCTTTGGTAAAGATTCTAGTTCCCAAAAACGTTGTACTAGTGTGATTAATTCCGTATCTGATTCTGATGCGTTTAAAAGCGTGGTTGACGCTAACTTTGTTTTACCTAGAAGAAGCCAACCGAAAATCGATTTAAAGGCAGTGGGTTGATTTATGGTTCCTTTTATGTGCTCGTAAAGCAACGACTCTGCAAATACATCTGCGGCAAACAAAATGTCGATTGGTCCAGGAATATCGAACCCAGGATCAGCTAAAGGCAATCGTATGATATGTGACCATTCTGTTGTGTTCAGATTTGCGATAGGTTGTTCGCCACATATCTTTGACAACACATGCATGTCTAATTCGAACAGAGTTCTCTCATTGACACCGATACTACACATGACAACTCCTGAGATGGAAGCAGCTGCTTCACCAAGTCCACAAATACTAGTATCCGTCTGTGACCATTTAAGTTTTAAGCGTTCGACGGCCGATACCGTAATAAAATTACTTTGGCTACCGGTATCAAACAACGCACGAAATGATTGCATATTGCCTGATGCATCTCTGACCTGTACGATCGCCGTCGCTAGCAGTACGGTTGTATTCGTTGATGGTCTTGAGACCAATGTTGATACAGTTTCGTTGGGTTTGGCTGACGTATGGCGGTGGAGCAATGTGTGGTGCTTACGCTTACAGATGCGGCAAGAGAAAATGCTACTGCAGTTCTTCAGTTGGTGAGAAGACTTTAAACAGTTAAAGCACCAGTTTTTATCATTTGCAATTTTCATGCGTTCATCGGTAGATTTTTTTAGAAACTCTGGACATGATGAAATGCTATGCGATTCATTACAAAAGGCGCAGGTAATAAGAGATTTCGCCGTTTTTGAACTATTCATATTTGCTGGACTTTCACCTGCTACGATTAGAGAATGTGTCTTTGGTACGCGATTAGATTGAGCCGCTTGAGATGAAAACTTTGGTAATGTCTCATTTAGTTTACTAGCTTGTTCGGTAAAATGTGTGTCGCGCACCAGAGCTTCGCATTTTGAATGTAAGAATTCTTTAAGCTGTGCATATGCGGGTAGTTCGGTGTTTGAATGTTTTTCCTCAAAATCACGACGCATTGTTGTATCCATTTTCGATAGAATATTATACACTAACACGAAATCCCAATGATTAACCGGTAAATTTATTGATTTTAAAATACACAAATTTTCTTCAAAAAGGTCAAGTGTTTTTCTAAACTCGTGAGCATCCTTAAAGTTGAACTTCATATTTAAAATCTCCCTCCAGCACGTAAAAGCTAATTCTCGCTTACACTTATAACGCGCAATAAGTGCCGTATATGCATCGCTGTAATATTCGCTGCTTAGTGGAAAGGCTTTTACAACCATTAATGCATCACCGCTGAGAGAAGAAATCAAATAGTGAAACTTTTCAGTGTCACTAAGAGAGGCGGAATTGTGTATCAATGCGTTAAATGTATCAAAATATTCGGGAAAACGTTTAATATCACCAGTGAAAGTAGGAAGCTGTATTTTTGGTAACCGAATATTCGACACCGACGTACAATGCGATTGAGACGAGCGAGATTCATCTTTAGTTAAACTGCGATAGATAGATATAACTTTGTAATATATTTCGTCAAAACGTTCTTGCATGTCAAAATCATCACTTTCGGCGTCGTCTAAAATTTCCAGAATTGCTAAATTCGCATCTTCAAAATTAGAAGAAATTTTCTTAATTTCTTGATGATACGAAAAGAACATGTCCCGCTGTGATTGATCATTGACAGCCAAAACACCGATCTCTAATGCCTTACACATTTGCTTGTAAGCGATCGTACGTTGCCTTCGTAATGATGATAAGTCCTGCGTAGTGTATTCTACATCCTGAGATTTAGATCGCAACTTTTTAAGAATGCTCTGTTTGCGAGTGGAATATTTTCTCAAATGAGACATTTTTGCAAAATATTACACTTATGTAATTTAAATGCAATGACAGAATGACCCTCAATCCGATTTAAAATCACGTAGGTACGTAAACCAGCTCAAACAAAGTAATATTAACTGATGTACAGCAAACCACACAAGTTTTGTACCGACTACTATGAAAGTATACGTGAGTTATGCGTGAATTTGTGAGTTGTACTGTACTGGAAGCAATAAAATCACTAGCAGGTACAATCCTCCACACAAGTTTTTTTGCAAATTGTATTAAAATGTATGCTAATTACTTATAAACTTGTGAGGTACACCGTACACAACACGTGAGATTCTAGTACCTACTCGATCCTCAACAGTCAAAATGAATGCAGCGCAATGGGCTTTATTTGTATTAACGTGTAGGTTGATTTGATGGACTCAGAATGCAAGATGAGTAATAAGTGGTTGTAGGTACTAATTGTATTGTTAAAATTTAAAACTTTTATTTTACGTGATTCAATATGCGATAAGATTATGCTGCAATTGAATAGTTGATATAAATTGATCTAAATACCTAAGTGGATAGAATAAAGATTGAATGACTATAAGCCGACTAGGAAATAAACACCGATATTATGTTGAAATGATTGTTTATTTGTTCTTATAGCAATTCAATACTTTGCGTTTTAGTTAATAAAATCCCTGTTCGTTAACGTACAATCTATGTAGGTACAGTGATAGATAGGTTAATTCGGTTACAATTAAAGAACTTAAATCTTGAGAACACAGAATTTGTTACTTTAATCATGTGAGTTATGACGATTCTATTAACCAGAAATTAATACCATACACAAATTGGTCGGTGTAATAGGTGGAATCCCGAGTTTCGGCACCAAATAATGTGGCAAGCTCGCAACTTGGTGGCCCGTGCCACATTGGGAATTTAGACCGACAGGATCTAACGATGACGATGTGAACACTTTGAAATAGGCAATAACAATACAATGCACGTACGTACCTTGAACTGCTACTAACACTCGATGATTCTCCACCAGCTACAGGGATTCTCACGTGGTCGATAGGATCTTGGAGATGATGCGCGCGCGCGACGGTTTGGTTTCTAACCGTTTTCGTTGACGGCTGTGTCTCCACACGCGGTACCACGTCGGAGTGCGTTCGCTCTGACATACGTCAAGAACGTCGTGCATGACAGCTAGTGTTAGCTGCAGGTTCTCATTGCACTAAATTCAAGTGCCAACTATCGTTCATCGGTGGCGCGAAATATAAACGTTATGTGTAACGTGTTACGGTATCGGAACATACCGCCCACCAAAATGCCTATGGTATTTTCTGGTTATTACACAAAATGAATAAATGAGAAACGATAAAACTTACTACTTCAGCAATGTCGTCAACCTGACAGAAAGTTTTTTGCTGGCGTTTTGTTTTATATAACAAAGATGTATCGTCAGCAAACAGTATAATATCATGTTTATTTTGAATAAGGTATGGTAAATCATTGACGTAAACCAGGAACAAAAAAGGACCCAAGATTGAGCCCTGCGGTACACCCATCGATATGACAGAGCCAGTTGATCTTTTTTCATTAACATCTACTCTTTGAATCCTATTACACATGTATGATTTTATTAAATCTAGTGAAACATCCCTAACACTATAGTGATGAAATTTTTGAAGTAAGGTTTCATGATGAACGCAGTCGAATGCCTTGGATAAATCACAAAACACTCCTAACGCACCACATGAATCCTCCCAAGCATCCAAAATATTTCTTATTAACTCGATACTAGCATCAGTGGTTGAAAGACCTTGAGTAAAACCATATTGTTTATTATGCATGAGGTTATTATTGTAAAAATGGTTAATTAATTGCGTTAACATAATTTTGTCGAAAATTTTGCTAAAGGTTGGTAGTACTGATATGGGTCTAAAATTGGTGGGGTCAGCTTTATCTCCCGACTTAAATAGAGGAGTGATCTTGCTCTGTTTCATTTGGTTTGGAAATATACCGCAATCTACACACTGAAAATAAAAGCTTTGGCTACAATTTCTATTACAGATTTCACTACGTTAACAGAGATTCCCCAGAGATCTTTAGTTTTCTTTACGCTAATTAGTCTAAACGTTTTAATAATCTCTATGCGACCAACATGCTTAAATTTAAAGTTTGCATTACATAAAGATACGTTTTTCTGTAGCAGTTTCATTGCAGATATAGATGAGGGATTTAGATATTTTGTCGTAGAGACCGGTATATCAGTAAAAAACTTTTCAAATGTATCTGCAATTTCAGAATCTGTTTTTATGTTTCTGTTACCAATCTTTAATTGGAATTAATTATTTCTCTTATTAGTTTTACCGATCTCCTCATTTATAATTTTCCAAGTTGTTTTTATTTTGTCATTGCTATTTTTAATCTTTAAACTTATGTTGTGAGACTTAGCTAATTTACAATCGTTCTTGAATTCTTTAGAATATAACCTTACATAATTTTTAAATTTTGCGCTTGTATTAAATCGCCTCTCTTCATATAAATTATACAATGCTTGTCTACGTTTGTGTAAATCGACGGAAGCCCACTCATTAAAAGATAAAGTATTTTTTGGAATAAATGATTTTGAAATGAAAATAGAGTTAAACAGTTTAGTAAATGATTAAAAAAATATGTTGTAAATTGCATTGGCATCTAAGTTAAGTTGAGGTAGGAATAGAGAATTGGAACTGAGGCAATTTTTCAATTGATTTAAACGATAATTTGTTACAGGAGTACATTTAACTTGTTTTTTCAAAATAGATCTGATGTCTTTAATTTTCATTAGTTGACCAAAATGGTCTGAGGCTAATTTACTAATAATACATTTGTTTATTGGAATAATGTCAGTGAATATATTGTCAATACACGTGGCGCTAGTCGCAGATATTCTAGTAGGCTCCGCAATTAAATGAGAGAGATTAAATGATTTGAACAGATTCAGCAATCGCACACTTAAGCAGCAGTTATTTATAATATTAACATTAAAGTCGCCACATACAACTAATTTCTTTTTTGATTGAGATAGTTTCGATAACAAATCTTCCATAGTTTTTTCAAATATTTCAAAATTTGCCAGCGGCGCTCTATATACACATACAATTATTTTTTTTATCTCTATTGCAGATATTTCCACTACACGCTCAACAGATAATGCTTCGATATCTTTACGATTTTTGCACTGAAATAATTCTACTTCTAAATCTTTCTCTCTTAAACACTGGATGTTTTGATGTACTAAAGTTATTATTCCTCTTTCTTTGCTACTTCTAATATTACATAAATTGTTATTTGTTTTGATGTTGCTAGAGGATAAATCCGTTGTCTTAAATAATTTATTTTGTAGCTTATTAATGCTAGAGACATCCTCTGTTGTCTTATAAACTAATTTAAATTACTTGGGATAGCTTCCAATGTGAGATTGTCACGAATCTCTTCAGAACAAATAGTGTGCATTTTCTGGTTAGCCAAATTCCTGGCTGTTATACTAAAGTAGTAAGACAGTGACACAGCTACTTGACGTTTATAAAAGTCTGAGAGGTCGTAACTACCTTTTCTCAAACATAAATTATTTTTAACATAATTGTTGGTGTTCGATCAGGTGAATTAGTTTATTATTATTTAGAATAGTATGTAATGTTAAATTTAAATTATATCTAAGTTCGTTTTCAGCTTGTGGTAGGCTTTTGCTGTACGGGAATGTAAATATTACAATTTTATTAATATTTAGTGAACATAGTGTCTCAACATATTTGATAAGGTCACGTTTGTTCATGTCTCCTCTATTTCCAAACCATATTATTAAGTTTGTTACATGTGTTAAATTTGAACTTAATATTTTTGGAATAATATCATGAAAGCTAGTGTTTGGGAAGCAGTTATTTATTACTGTGTGTTCTATTTTACTGTGCAGTAGTTTGCCAAATTTTTTCCCTATTTCATCACAAAATATTACAGTTTTATAATTGTTTTTTTTACGCATAGTTCTAGTGTTGGATCCGATATTAATTTCAGCGGTTAAGGGGAGAGCTACTCTATCTGGTTTTAAATTCGCAGAATTTTGGCAGTCACACAAATAATTGGTCATCAAGGAATCGAATCGTTCCTGGTTACTTTGAGATAATTTAAGTAGCTCATCCATATTCGCAGAGTACTCCCGAATCGTCTCTTGAGATTTGTCATAAAGACTAGTTATTGACCTCAAACTACCTTCAACACGGGCTAGTTCAGTTTACACTTACTGTAAGCCCTTAAGGAGTCCCATTGATCATCATTTTCGACTACGACAATTACTTGACCATAACTATGTTATGGTAGATGACTTAAATATCCGGATAGCAGAAAAAAGATTCGGCCGAGTAATTTAATTAATCGTTAAATTGCTCCTAAGAATTGAAGAGTTCAAACAAACAACAATCAAATAAAAAACAAAAAAAAAACAAACCGAGAATTGAGAACCTCCTCCTTTTTTGAAGTCGGTTAAAAATCGCACGGTGCAGTCGTTAACAGTACCCTCTCGTAACGAAACATTGATATTGGGAGCTGTTTCTGCCGCTTTAGTTCTTAAGTAAGTATCCTTCTTTCTTATCTAAGCTGAATATAAACAACAACTGAAAGGCAATAATCGAATATTGCACATTTTTTAAAAGAAGAACAGAAAAAAGAAGAACATAGGTGCCAAGTGAAAAAAGTTCACACAAATATCTCAAACCATGAAGGTTCTTTATCGATTCGAAGTATCTATTACAATAAAACGGCAATTTCATACTTTAACCCCTATTATATTGCGCAGCATTAGTCAACGCCTAGGTACTATAACTTCGATTACCCCTATTATATTGCGCAGCATTAGTCAACGCCTAGGTACTATAACTTGCTAAATAATGTAAAGAAAATGTTATATCGATCCGATCGATCATTCATTCATTCATTAATTCTTTTTTAATGCAAGAGAACGCGTTTATAATGTTAGAAACTTCGATCTTTTACCGCCATTTCACATATTTTTTTAATGTTCATAATGGATTTGTGGTGTTCAAGAAAACATAACTGCTGTGATTTCCTGGCGAAAATTAAAGTGAAAATTGCTGCGCGTGAGATCAAATTTCGACCACTAGTCGCTAAATTCGATCGATTCTCTTTAAATCGCCTCCCAAGAGCGCCTATTTATTTCAATCAATATTTTAGACAAGCTGAGAGTAGTAGCCAAGCTAGATACGGCCTGTAGTGACATACAAAAATAAACTCTTCATCTTTAAAATATTATAGATATTGTAATTCATCAACTACACTAGCTACGGCGCCCTTCAGACCGAAACACAGTAATGCTTACACATTACTGCTTCAGGGACGAAATAGGCGCCGTCGTGGTAACCATAATCTAGCCGGCATTCTGTGCAAAGGAGCCTCCCACTAGTAAAATTCTAATAAGATGTTGTCAATTATTACACGCTTAGTCTCGACAGAGGTATACTTAATTTCAGTTTTATTACTAACAATGATCCATGATTCGTTGGCTAATGGAAAATGTCTTGTATGTTTTGATTTGAATGCATGTTAAAATATTAAACTTACCGTATCTATTGATTAGTCTGATTTGGGAGTTGAATTTTATAAGTTAAAATGTAACTTTCAACTTGATTAGGTATTCCACGTGTGACTAAATGTTTATACGGTCAGAGACCCCATATGTAAATATCGAATTGTGTACCTATAGCGATTCGCGGCCGCAGTTAAGGTTGTATTTGATGTAACCTTACTTAGGTTCCAATCATCCGTTCACTTAAATCGTACATCGCGACCTCTCGCTAGTGCTACAAACATTACAATCCTATTTATATTTTTGGACCACTTTAATCTTAGGAAATCGTTGACTGGTTTGACAGCTGACATTTCGGTTGGTAGAACGGTTTCTATTACAAGTACAGAGTACTAAATGATCAAAATATCGAGAAAGAATTACATTACAAAAGCTGAAAACACCAGACTCATAAGAACGCTTATCCTTATCAGATTTTTGGATGCTGAATACTGCGAGAGATCGAGATGAAGAAGATGAAAAAGCTGGGAAAGGCTCGAGTATTGTTTCGAATTTCGCTCAAACTTCTCGAGACTCTACGCTGTAGGTATCAAGGAACGAGCCGTACCATCATTGTCACGTTTGCACACGTGGCGAGGAGGGGCAGCCAGTACATAAAACGTCTAGTCGTCCAGATTAGATCACTCATGCGATAGACTGACCAAATCAAATGTGCTGTGGGCGGTAAATAAATCTGTTCCTACTTTATAAATTCCAACAGTGCAACGAATAACAACTGACAAATATTCAGGTTAAATGCTTAACGGGGCAAGTAGTGCAGGATGCCTCAGGTCTGCTAGTGTTATCAAAACGATCCGCGAACGCATTATAAATGATATAATACAGAGGTGATCACCTATATGCTTGCCTGTTGACACATTAAACAAAACATAATAATAACAAATCCTATCGTAGTTTTGACGCGACATAGTGTCCTAAGTTGATAAGAATATCGTTGGATAGTAAATCTTTGTACATTATTAATTATGTAGTTACATTTATGACTGAGCTTCTAGCGGCTTCTAATAACAATTTATGATACTTATTTATCAAACACTTCAACTCTGCAACAACATTGGTTTGTAAACTTTCAAAATTTGGAGACGATTATTTCGTGCTACTTAAAACAATACAATCCGTCGTTGATATTTGGCCTCTATGTTAGTAGCTGTACAACATAACTTATATCAAAGAATTCAATTAAGTATGTATAAAGGCGTTTTTAAAAACCTTTTTAATTAAAAAATTCTACCTAGCAGCAATATTACAAATGTTTTGTAGTTCTTTAAAGTTTTTTTTTTGGTAGGAAAAGTAAAGAATCATTATATACCCCTCTATATACGGTAATACATTGTAATTTGTAGTAAACTATACTATTTGACAATTTCATTCCCATCATTGTCATTATTATTGCATGGTAGTTAAATGGTTTCATAATAATTCGAGGTCAACCGCTATAATACGATCGTAAATCGTAATAATTAGGCTAAAAATATTCACGCTAAACAATTTATACGAAATTATTAAAAAGGTAAAGTATTTATAAACAACTTAATTTTGAGCGTTGCAATACTTAATTAATACTTCTTATTAATAAATGAATGCACCTACATATTATTTTGAAGTAAGTTTACAATTAGATTAAAAAAACTTTAGAAACGGTCCAACTAGTTTTAAACATTACACACTAGTATTATTTTATGATTATTCTGAGTGTAGCCAGTTTAAGTATAAATAAACTTTATCGTTTCGATGCCGGTTTTTAGTTCACTTACCTCTAATAATAGGTTAACATTTAAAATCCCTCCAATTATTTGTTTCACTATCACAAGTTCATAGATTCTAGAATCATCACAGACTAAACAGTAAATAAGGTTTACATAACCAAAGAGATTATATAATAAAAATTAATAATTAAATGGAGGTTTGAAATCGGACATAACTTTTGATCGAGACACGGTCGTACGGGCGCCGGTCGAGATTTGAATGGCGAACGCCGATCGCCAGCATTTAAGTATTGTGTTAGTCATTACTCGTTAGTCATTATCATCTGTCGGAGACAATAAGTACACCAACTGAGTAGGTATAAAGTACAGACCACTATCACAAATATTAGTGGCCTTCCAATCTGCGAACTAATATTTATGTAGCCCGAGTCAATGGAGAAGAGAATCTTAAATGGTTACGCTTATCCTTCTATCCCACTCACACATACTGTTATTACGCAGTACGATGCGACTGTTGTATCGTCACTAAGACTTATGTGTTTTACCTGAAAACGTGTACTTATTGCTATTTTCTTTGTACGTAGTATATGTGTGACTCGTTTTGAAAGCTAAGATTTTCATATTTCATTGAATCATCAGGAGGAAAGAAATTAAGTAAACAACTATTAAATTTTTTAATGATAGTGAGCGTGACCTGAACCGCTTCACTCTGTCATACGTTTTATGGATTTTGAGAGCAGTTTGATACTCGATATTATTTTAATTTAATTTTAACGAGTATGGACTTACAATGTATTATTCACATTATTTTCTTACAGTATTATCCTGTATTTTCTTTGCAACTAAAGACATTAAAATAAAATAGTTTTTAAAGGATCACAACTCGTGTAAATGTTACTTAACATAATATTTATATGCTGTAAAGGGCCATATTGATATGTATTAAATGCTTATATGTATTTAATGTAGGTACTTAATTGGATAAGGGTTAATGCTGTATCGCTTAAAATCGCTTGGTGATTCTTTCTCGTAAAAAGTAAAGAATTAAAAATGGGTATTATTGACAAAGAGGATATAAATTATAAATACTACGTAATAAGAGGCGGGACTGCCTACGTATAAATTTAAATTTAGTTTAGTATGAAACGTGCAGTGATTTGACATTAGTTAACATTTCTATAACATATGGACAGATAGCATTCGAATATTATATAGCTAATAATATAACTATATTGGACATCAAGATTAAAGCCTGTCAATACAATCGAGTGAATCATTTTTTCTTAGAGAGTTTCGCTGGCTGATTGTTGATTATCCCTGAGAGATAGACATATACCATAACGGACTGTTTTGTAGACCTTATGAAGGTGTACAATATTGTAATACATTATTTTGATCTATCTCGTAGGGTTAAGCCAGCATTTGCAATGCAAGCGCAGAAAATGTATTTATTGACGACATCAAATTCAAATTTCAAATATTTTTATTCAAAATAGGATTTAAAATCACTTATTACGTCATACACATTACACTTACCTCTAAAATTATTAGTGTTTCACTACTTTATTATATGCATGTAGGTATACATCAAAATCAATTCCGTAAAGAGCCAAGCATACATAGGAATAGACAGCGGGAAACGACTATGTTTTATAATATGTATAACGTATTCTACCTCCATGGGAATTGAAAGAGTAAAGAAAAAACTGCAAAAGTGGGTCGAATTAGTCATGAGTAAATTAATAAAGAATTCATTTATTTTTTGGTTGGATGATAGTTAAGTACCTAGGTACCTACAACAACACACTGTATCCTTCCACTTTGTTATTACACTTTTCTAAATTGCTCTATTGAAGCAAGTTTTAAGATATTCTAGGTTCATTATGGGTACCTCTCACGCTCACCTAGTTAAATGATTTCAGGAGCAATCCGGAAAGTAACAAATATATTATACCTACTTATGTATTACAAATAATACGGATAAGACGGAAGATAAAACAATGTTTAAAAATAAAACTTCTACCAAAAGCACGACGGCACACGTAGGTAAACTTCAAACAAAAAATATTTTTCAAAGTCAGATACATAATTTAATAAAATAGGCCTAAAGTAAGCGCTTTTGAATTGTCCCTATGAATATGTATTTATTTTAAATTACTGAAGTTCGGAGATTCACAAGTTGGTAATAAATTATTTTTTCGGTGAATACCCAAAATATTTCGATTTTGTTGATTGCAATTAAAAACGATATTAAGTATATGTTTAGAATTCACACCTACTATAAGTTACTACATACTTCAGAATGCTGTTCCTACCACATAAGTCACAACAGAACGTTAAACTATTCATCTCCATACACCATTGGGCCCAAATTTTGTTGTTCAAATAATAGTCATTAGTTAGATAACAATAACAGTTTCTGTTTTAATTTTAGTTTCATTGACAGTTGCATAATCATAATATGAGCACTAAATGAAATTATAATATGTTTTGTTAATTTTGCAATCATCAATTTTTACAGGACCTCACGACTAATAGAATCAATAAATATGTTTTTTTTTTATAAAATAGATCCACAACCATGCATTGTCTGCCTGTTACTCGTTGCGAATGCATAGTATAGCCAATAGTTAAATTAAAAATAGAACAATTATTAGTACGAGAAAGCAAGATTGGTTTGGTTCCGTAATGCAGTCCAAATGGTACAAAAATCACCTAAAATACGAATAACGTAAAAGTGGAACACATTCACCTGAGTTTAAACATAGAGCTGATGTGGAATTATAATAAGAATCGCCAACTGATGTTACATTGACATGAATTAAAGTCTTACCATAGACTTAATAATATAACTTTTATTTTAGTGATTTTTTGTTCACTGTAAAACAATTTTTTACGCTATATTTTTTTTCTGAAAAAGTTGGGCCCGGAAATGGCCAGTCCCCTTAGTTACTTTTGTTTATAGCTTATGGTATTGCCACAGTACGATCGATTGTTTTGTAAGCTATGTTTAACACAAAACACTGGTCAGGAATTTAAGCCACCATAGCATAAAAGCCACTGCCCTCGGTCGTTCATTATATAATAATAGTAGTCAATAAGATGTTATTCTCATATGAGAACTTATTGTTATACTGGTGAAAAAGAATTTGTTTAAAAAACTTAGATGACGTGAAAAAGTAATAACCTAAAAGGTTGGTAAAAACAGATCTTAAAGTGAAGTCGGAACGGTCGGCCTTCAGCTTAATATTCAATATACAGTAAAACCTAATAAAATAATTATTTGAATAATGATTGCAATAAAGAATACAAGAGAAATGGACTAGTAAAAAATAAGGACTCCGTGTCACCTTATCTAACAGTGTAGCACCAAAACAAACCGATTAACGTGTAAATACATAGCCCCACGCACACACTTATACTACTACTGGCCGATAGGCGGCCATTATGAGAATTGTCAGTTGTCGTCTGTGACAGATCAGTTTGCGTCTCAATAAAATATTTTAAAAATGCCGTCGTGCGCTGTGAAAAAGTGTAAAAACGTTTCTATAGAAGTATTTGTGGCCATGTAAGATTATTTAAGGGAGAAAAAGTTGTGTAACCAGTATCCCCCGTAATCGCACACACACTAGCATAACGGTGCTTCACTTGCTAATATCACTGAGCGGAGTCCTTCTTTTTTTACTCGTCCGTGGCAATATTTAATTATTGTACGATCCAACGTGTGAAGGGAGAGCTCACACCTTACAGTATTCAGAATGTGATGTGCTAATCTCAAGATGGAGACTTCCAAGGATATTCTTATTACTAATCTTGAACCGTTTCTCTTTCTCATATATGATAATAGTTAGCTTGCCTTAGTCTTGCAGAAAAAAAACATAAAATAGTATTGGTTTTGGAAGACCAACGTAGCACAAAGTTAACAATTCTCAATGAAATTTTCATAGAAAAAGAATTGAAAATTGTAAGAATGTTTTGTTAAATTCCCAATGTAAACTTTACAAAGATCATATTTAACTTGTAATAAACAAGGTCGTACGGAAATATGTCATAAAAATTTAAATAAACATAATTCAGGAAATGCGTAAAAACCTATTGAAACATTATATTGTGACCTCTGGTGACATCGTCTATCTTCTGTCTATATTTAAAGAGAATATTAATGTGTTAACTATAAATATTATTATTGTTTGTCATATATAATATAATACATTTTGTTATTCGAACTAGCCAAATAGCAGATATAAACCACAGACATTTGAGTTGATGCTCAGAACAATTATTAAGTTATATGTAATTAAAATTGTGATTGAAATATAATATCATCTATGTTAAGAACTAGAACTAAGGCTGGGTTAATCAGGTTGTATCATATAAGCTGTTATGGCTTACCGTAGCCATAACAGCTTATATGATACAACCTGATTTAACGCTGACTTTAACATATACTGTGGAATGTGTTGCACCATCGTATTCCTTGGTATAGTTAAAGTTAAAAAGTGAAATATCAAGTGCATATAGGATATTTATTTGGTCGCTATTTACCTATTTAACATTAACAATAGCTTGAACCGGCGCAGATTAGACGGCAATGGTAAACAGTAAAAGTTATGACGTCATCTTAAAATTGTTAAATGGTGCAATTTATTTTTGCCCGGAACTTTAACATGTTTGTTATTGTCTCAATCAAATATCTGATAGTATGTAAAAACCCATAGACTGAAAAACCCAGACAGTTATATCACAGAACATATATTTTGAATTGCACAGTTAAAAGAAAGTTGTATCTGGTCAGTGGTATATGCTAGTATTGTCTACGTAGTAGGTTACTACTACTACTTACATAATTATATATTTGACGGTATTTACGTTATCATGCTTGTAAGTGTCGGTGACGCAGCCCGTGTACATCCTAAAAATCTTGATAGGCCTAAAGTTTTCACTTTAATAAATTAGATCGGCGGTATGTGATATGTGTATATGAAATGGGCGGGAATGGTATCTCCTCGAGCCCACGTTACCCTAACGAGCTACACATCCAAGCGTGATGTCCCAGTCTCATTCAATAACAACAAAATAAAGTGCTCACAGAAGTTAATTTAAAGTTTACTTCAAAAAACTGAAGCTTAAAGGACGGCAACACCTATCTCATGTTCACAGGAAAGCATACTCCGGCGTTCACAGTTCACATACTCTGCTCACTACAGACTATGATCTGTAACCATTAGTTGACTCTTACGCTCAATATAGCACAAAAAAAAGAGGTAACAATTTATAAACTAGCTGCCCCGGCAAACGTTGTTTTGCCATATAATTTATTTTTAGTGTTCAACGGTTTTTTCTCCGACGTATTTCACAAATACAACTACTATGAAAAAGTATTTTCATTTTTGGGTTAATATATAGTATATACTCGTATATGACACTCACAAAAAATTGAGTTCCTATTGGTAACAGAATTTTCAAAATCGGTTTAGTAGATCCAGATATAAGGGCCGGCAATGCTCTTGTGAATCACAATCTCTGGTGTTGCAAGAGAATGTGGGCGGCGGTGATCACTTAACACTAGGTGGCCCATACGCTCTTTAGTCCTCCTTTTCCATAAAAAAAGATAACCATCTAGAAAATTGAGATAATGATTTTAAATGAAAGAAAGTATTTTCTTCTTATGTCTATTTTGCAACGATTTTATATTATTCTACGATTCGGTACGAAGGCAAATCCAACAAATTCAAAATCATGAAAATCAGACCAGCTGTTTTCCAAATATAAGTTCGAACAACGATATTGTGTAACGAAATTGTGTACTAAGAATTGTTATGATGATTTCACCAATAGGTATTATAAGCGTTATAGTTTGTAAGAATAGATAGGTACGGATGTATGCATATGATGATTGATAGTAATGCAAGAGTTATAGGTAGTTATTGATTTATTTCGGTCAGCATACACATGCAGATTTTGCGATTTAAAAACTCGTGAGCAAGTTACGTAGAGTTGGCCATAGGAAAAACATAGCATGTCCAAATGTATACCTGCTTCTTTTAAGGTTTGACCCTGCAATTTGTTGATGATTTGTTTTGTATGGACATATTTTCTATGAGAGAATTTAGTGACGCACGGTTTGACAGTTCCGCTGTGAAACAATTTCATTCTAGGGAGCATATTTACGAAATAATTTTTGATGTTTTGAAATATAAAACAGTTGTACTATCTACAGAACAACGTCTGTCGGGGCAGCTAGTAATTTAATAAAATTTTGGATGTTGATACCTTATATTGCCGATCAACATCTTAGATACTTTTCATCCCATAAAAACAAAGAGTTCCCGTGGGACAGTTAAAAACCTATAGTTACTTATATAGCGCAGTACACAACAACTTATGCACATAATTTAATGAAATTTTGCATGTGGTACCTTATAACGCCTATCAACATCTTAGATACTTTTAATCCCGGAATATTAAAGAGTTCCCGTGGGACAGTTAAAAACCTATAGTTACTTATATAGCGCAGTACACAACAACTTATGCACATAATTTAATGAAATTTTGCATGTTGGTACCTTATAACGCCTATCAACATCTTAGATACTTTTAATCCCGGAATATTAAAGAGTTCCCGTGGGACAGTCAAACACCTAGAATTACTTATATATCTTAGTACACACCACTTATGCGCCTAATTTAGTGATATTTTTCAAGATGATACCCTTATATTGCCGGTAAAACAATGTGTATTATAAACTTGAAAAACCCCATAAAAGGGACGGGTTCCCACGAGAAAGTATCTCTTATGAACGTCAAAAACTACCACCCATTCGACAATGTATGCCTCCGACCGGAGAAGAATGCGCAAGAAAACCAGGGGGCTTCTTTTCTTCTTTTACAATAAAATTTCGTAAAAAAAAATATTATTTAAATAGCCTGAGGGCGGTCGCTTCATTCCCAACCTGTGGTATCATTAAGAAAGTTATTTCTGTTGTTACCAAATAATTTTTTTTGAACTTCGTAACACATTTTATTTACGAACATATTTTTCGAAATATACGTATCTGTGGCAAACATATATTTGAACGTATATCTTTTCTTAGTAGTATCTTTTTACGTTAACGTATTAATTTAATTTTCTACGGCTTCAATTTCAACTCCGCATACCTCCGCGCGTTCCCGAGATAAAATGTGTTTAGACAGACAGAACTCGAAAGTTTCTAATTAAATTAAGGCGCTATAGTCCTAAAATCTAACATTTTTGAAAATCTACTTAAAATACTTCTACAAATACTACGGTTCAAATTTTTTGACATGTTTATCTTCATTTCTTATCTAAATTATGGCAGTTTCGAAAACACAATTAAGAAAGAAAAATCTCGATAGATTTATTTTTTGAAAAATAGGTTTTTTTATTTGAAATGTTTTATCTTATACAATATAAAATTCTCGTGTCACAATGTTAGTAACCTTACTCCTACGAAACGGCTTTAATGATTTTTACCAAATTATATATGCATATTCAGTAGGTCTGAGAATCGGCTATCTATTTTTCATCCCCCTAAATGTTAAGGGTAGTTCCACCCCAAATTTCATTTTTTAATTTAATTTTATTTTATTTTATTTTATTTCATTTCATTTCATTTCATTTCATTTCATTTCATTTCATTTCATTTCATTTCATTTCATTTCATTTCATTTCATTTCATTTCATTTCATTTCATTTCACTTCACTTCACTTCACTTCACTTCACTTCACTTCACTTCACTTCACTTCACTTCACTTCACTTCACTTCACTTCACTTCACTTCACTTCACTTCACTTCACTTCACTTCACTTCACTTCACTTCACTTCACTTCACTTCACTTCACTTCACTTCACTTCACTTCACTTCACTTCACTTCACTTCACTTCACTTCACTTCACTTCACTTCACTTCACTTCACTTCACTGCACTTCACTTCACTTCACTTCACTTCACTTCACTTCACTTCACTTCACTTCACTTCACTTCACTTCACTTCACTTCACTTCACTTCACTTCACTTCACTTCACTTCACTTCACTTCACTTCACTTCACTTCACTTCACTTCACTTCACTTCACTTCACTTCACTTCACTTCACTTCACTTCACTTCACTTCACTTCACTTCACTTCACTTCACTTCACTTCACTTCACTTCACTTCACTTCACTTCACTTCACTTCACTTCACTTCACTTCACTTCACTTCACTTCACTTCACTTCACTTCACTTCACTTCACTTCACTTCACTTCACTTCACTTCACTTCACTTCACTTCACTTCACTTCACTTCACTTCACTTCACTTCACTTCACTTCACTTCACTTCACTTCACTTCACTTCACTTCACTTCACTTCACTTCACTTCACTTCACTTCACTTCACTTCACTTCACTTCACTTCACTTCACTTCACTTCACTTCACTTCACTTCACTTCACTTCACTTCACTTCACTTCACTTCACTTCACTTCACTTCACTTCACTTCACTTCACTTCACTTCACTTCACTTCACTTCACTTCACTTCACTTCACTTCACTTCACTTCACTTCACTTCACTTCACTTCACTTCACTTCACTTCACTTCACTTCACTTCACTTCACTTCACTTCACTTCACTTCACTTCACTTCACTTCACTTCACTTCACTTCACTTCACTTCACTTCACTTCACTTCACTTCACTTCACTTCACTTCACTTCACTTCACTTCACTTCACTTCACTTCACTTCACTTCACTTCACTTCACTTCACTTCACTTCACTTCACTTCACTTCACTTCACTTCACTTCACTTCACTTCACTTCACTTCACTTCACTTCACTTCACTTCACTTCACTTCACTTCACTTCACTTCACTTCACTTCACTTCACTTCACTTCACTTCACTTCACTTCACTTCACTTCACTTCACTTCACTTCACTTCACTTCACTTCACTTCACTTCACTTCACTTCACTTCACTTCACTTCACTTCACTTCACTTCACTTCACTTCACTTCACTTCACTTCACTTCACTTCACTTCACTTCACTTCACTTCACTTCACTTCACTTCACTTCACTTCACTTCACTTCACTTCACTTCACTTCACTTCACTTCACTTCACTTCACTTCACTTCACTTCACTTCACTTCACTTCACTTCACTTCACTTCACTTCACTTCACTTCACTTCACTTCACTTCACTTCACTTCACTTCACTTCACTTCACTTCACTTCACTTCACTTCACTTCACTTCACTTCACTTCACTTCACTTCACTTCACTTCACTTCACTTCACTTCACTTCACTTCACTTCACTTCACTTCACTTCACTTCACTTCACTTCACTTCACTTCACTTCACTTCACTTCACTTCACTTCACTTCACTTCACTTCACTTCACTTCACTTCATTTCACTTCACTTCATTTCATTTCATTTCATTTCATTTCATTTCATTTCACTTCATTTCATTTCATTTCATTTCATTTCATTTCATTACATTTTTTTATTTTTATTTTTTTATTTTTTTTTATTTTTTTTTATTTTATTTTGTTTTATTTGTATCACGATTTTTATATTATTCTGTTCCATCCACCAAACCGATATAGGGTTGCAAGATGGCAATCGAATACAATAATTGTAGTACGATATATTTGGTAGGTCTGAGAATCGGTTGCATCAAAATTTTAGACTTTGATTCAGGCAGGCAACGCGAGCACACGTGCCGCGTTATCTGTCCTCCTTCGAATATTTTTATTACCTGCATTATCGCACTATCTGCTCAGGCCACCTGGACTAGCTATTGTTATCGCGCGCTATTGTTCGGGACTCTTTGAGTCTCGCACCTGTTACGTTCCTTCGCGGAACGTAGCTTAGTTATTATCTGTGCTAATTACCCGGTTTTACGATCGTGTTAGCACCTGTGCTGTGTTTCGCGATTCTACACGCTAATCGTGTGTGTTTGTGAGTTGCAGTTCGTGCCGTGTGTGTCACCTCCGCGGGGGCCAGCACAGCGTGCATCGGGGTTCCGGCCCAGCCAGTCTACATCCAGCAAAGCTAAGTCTTAGGCTTAATTATTATTATTAATTTTATTTTAATTTTGCATACTTTATTATTATTAATATTATTAATTAATGTGCAAGTGTACAACTTAACTATAGTTGTCAACTTTATTATTATATTCCCCCTCTGCCTGACTCGGGCAGCGGGGGTTGTTGCCCGCTCAACCTAGTTATTAAATATGACAACCATGGCTTTTTTTTTTTTTTTTTTTATGGAATAGGAGGACAAACGAGCGTACGGGTCACCTGGTGTTAAGTGATCACCGCCGCCCACACTCTCCTGCAACACCAGAGGAATCACAAGAGCGTTGCCGGCCTTTAAGGAAGGTGTACGCGCTTTTCTTGAAGGTACCCATGTCGTATCGTCCCGGAAACACCGCACAAGGAAGCTCATTCCACAGCTCCGTGGTACGAGGAAGAAAGCTCCTTGAAAACCGCACTGTGGAGGACCGCCACACATCCAGATAGTGGGGATGATATCGTAACTTGTGGCGTCTCGTGCGAAGGTGAAATTCGGCGACAGGAATCAGGTTGAACAGCTCTTCGGAACACTCCCCGTGATAAATGCGGTAGAAGACACACAATGAAGCGACGTCTCTACGCAACGCCAAGTGATCCAGCCGTTCACAGAGTACTGGGTCCCCGACAATTCGAGCTGCTCTGCGTTGCACGCAGTCAAATGGATCGAGCTGATACTGGGGTGCGCCAGACCAGAGATGACAGCAATACTCCATGTGAGGCCGGACCTGCGCTTTGTAGAGCGCTAGAATGTGGGCCGGCTTGAAGTATTGCCGTGCTCTATTTATGACGCCCAGTTTCTTTGAAGCCAGTTTGGCTTTGCCCTCCAGATGGCCACGGAATTGGCAATTGCTCGAGATTTCGAGACCCAGTATTCCGATACTAGGCGAGGCTTTAAGGGAAGTGTTCTCGAAGAGCGGTGATACGGCAAATGGGGTTTTTTTAGTGGTAAAAGCGCAATCTTGAGTCTTCTGGGGGTTAAATTGGACAAGGTTCAACTTACCCCATTCCGCGACCTTCTCGAGAGAGGACTCGATAGAAGACACAAGTTTCACCCGGCACTGGTCGACGTTTTCCCGAGAGAGACCTGCATGGCCCGTGTATACGGCATCACCAGTGCTGTCGTCTGCATAGCAATGCATGTTGGCGGTGTCCAACATATCATTGATATGCAGAAGAAACAGCGTGGGAGATAGCACACAGCTTTGGGGCACTCCAGCGTTCACGGGCTTGGGATTCGAGCAATAACCGTCGATAACGACCTGTATGCTGCGCCCAGTGAGGAAGCTGGAGGTCCACTTGCATAAGCTCTCGGGAAGCCCAAATGATGGAAGTTTTGCGAGGAGCGCCTTGTGCCATACACGATCAAAGGCCTTCGCTATATCCAGACCAACCGCCAGGCCTTCCCCCTTGCTTTCAATAGCCGCCGCCCATCTGTGTGTTAGGTATACCAGAAGATCGCCAGTCGACCGACCATGGCGAAAGCCGTACTGCCGGTCGTTGATCAACTGGTGACCCTCAAGGTATACCAAGAGCTGGCGGTTAATTATGCTCTCCATAATTTTGGAGAGTAGGGAGGTAATAGCAATAGGCCTGTAGTTTGCCGGATCCGAACTGTCTCCTTTTTTTGGGATCGGATGGACAAGGGCTGACTTCCATGAATCAGGGACTACGCCTTTTGAATAAGAGTGCCGGAATAAACGCGTTAGCACCGGCGTCAACTCAGGGGCACACGTTCTAAGCACGATTGGAGAAATGCCATCCGGCCCGCTCGACTTCCTGACGTCCAACGAAAACAGAGCTCGCCTAACAGTTTTCTGTCGGAACTGTACTTCAGGCATGGAGCTCTGACACCGCGGGATGGTCGGCGGTGTTTTTCCGTCGTCGTCAAGAGTCGAGTTGGAGGAAAAAAGAGTGCACAGGAGATTGGCTTTCTCTTTTGCCGTATGGGCCAGGGTGTCATTCCTCATGTGCAACGGCGGCATGGACGGCTGGTTGAAGTTACCGAGAGCAGCTTTCGACAACGACCAGAACTTGCGTGTTCCGGTCGGGTTACTGGAAAGCTGCTCGCCAATTTTGACGACGTGCTTCGATTTCGCACGGGCGATTTGCCGCTTAAAAATCTGGAGGCACGGTTATATTTCCTCTTCAGAACTTTGCAGTTCGGATCCTTTGAGCCCAGCGCCGCAACCCAAGTTCGATACGCCTGTTTTTTGCAGTCAGATGCTGCTTTAACTGACGCATCGAACCAGGGCTGTGATCTGCCACCGATCGGTACTACAGAGCTTGGTACAAAAATATCCATGCCCTGCAGTATCACATCGGCTACTGCAACGGCGCAGGCACTAGGATCATCTGAAAGGAAACAAACCCTGCCCCAAGGGTAGGATGCAAAAAAGGAACGCATCCTATCCCAATCTGCTGACTTGTAGTGCCAAACGCGGCGGGTCGCTGGTGGTCTGCGACGTTGGCGTCGGATAGGCACTACACTCCTGACCAGGCAATGGTCGGACGTTCCGAGAGGGGCGTCGACAGAGACCTGGTAACCATCGGGATGTGTAGTCAGCAGAAGATCTAATAAGGACGGCATGTGGCTATCCACATCCGGGAGCCGCGTCGGCGACTCAACCAATTGGGACAGACCATACGCCAATGCAAAATTATGCACAGATTGCCCTGCGTAGTCTGTGGTACGTGATCCAAGCCATTCGGCATTGTGCCCGTTGAAATCACCCAAGACTACGATTTCAGCGGAGGGGATCTGAGCAAGCACGTCATCAAATGCCGCTTGAACCCCATGAAAGCCCATGAGGTGATCCGTTTCTGCGTTACCACTATGGGACCTGTAGACACACGCATAGATGCGGACGCGGTCCTCTAAATCAACGCGGAGCCAGAGAGTAGACAGGCCCCTACCCTCAAAATTGCCGAGACGGCGACAGCAGATATCCTCCCTAACGTACACACATACCCCGGCATGAGGCATGAAATTATGCTCAATTTTGTACCCGGGGTACGTTAAATATGACGTATCGCTAGGTCGAGATATCTGCGTCTCCGTAAGGAAACACAAGGCCGGCTGCGCCGTCTCAAGGTGGTGGTGGACGGCGTTTAAGTTGGAGTGAATTCCCCGGATGTTACAAAAGTCCACATTAAGCGTGGAGCGGGGTGCCGTGGTGTTGCTGCCCTGTTTGTCCTGTGACATACGCGGTACTGTGCCCTCCCCAGAATACGAGGGGCAGCCCGAGCGCGAATGCTCGGGGAGGGATTCTCCGGCTCTACAAGAGCCGGTACCCTCCTGGGGTAATTTATTTTTTAGGACCGCTCTCATATTTTGTTGGGGGGGGGGGGAAAGGACGGGGGGGAATGGCCTCCTGTCCTCGACACTAACCTATGCGAAACATAGCGGCACTAGGCCGCTACTTCACGCCGGTATTCTGTGCGAGTGTGGTAAGTAACCCGGACGAGTCTGGCCCGATTGTGCTGACGTCATAAGACAGCAGCGTGACTCTCCCACTTTCAAAAAGCCCGTAGTCGCCTCTTACGACACCCTTGGACCTGGGACTACCCTATTCTTTTTACGCCCCGAGGCAGCACAGGGCATGGCTTCACCAATGGTTGCCGACGAGGGCCTTCTAAGCGCCCTACTAGATAGGTTATTCACGGAGAAGATCGCTCCGCTAATGAAAGAATCAATCAACGAGACAGTGGATGCCGCTATTAAAGCGAAATCCAACAAATATAACTCGTCATCCGACGTTTCGGGTTCCGACGGGGAAACCGAAATGGAATTAGGAAATGACTCCGACGCAAGCTCCGTGGCCTCGGTCAAACCGAGAAAGGTGATCACCCGATCAGCCCGCCCGCCTGTCCTTCAGGCGTACTTTGACGCGCAGGCGACCCCTAAGGTCCCCGCGGTCAGTCCTGACCGCACGGAAGCCCCTCAGGCTTCCAGTGCTTCACCGGCCCAGCCGGAAACCGCTCTACCGTCGAGAGCGGAGAGTGTTGCGTCGGATGCTGACGGCTTCATCACCGTCAGTCGCAAGAAGAAGCGCGGTCGCGAATCGCCTTCTCTTGATGGCACACCCGCCAAGAAAGCCGCGGCCACGACTGGCTCCACTCCCGCATCCGCGGGAGTGGGAGCGTCCCGTGCCCGCTAAAGCCCGCGTACCGCCTCCGACCAAGCGCCCGCCTCCTATTTTTATAGGAGACCGAGGCCGCTGGTTAGTTATCAAAAATAGGATCCCGAAGACGCTCTCCTTCCAGGCGAGGGCGTACCAATCTCTCATCAAATTAGAGACCAGAGAGGTAGCGGACCACCGCGCCCTGACATCTCTTCTTAGAGAGCTGAGTTTGGGTTTCCACACGTACGCCCTGCATGAGGAGAAGCGTCTGAGGGTCGTTATTAGGAACGTCCCCAAAGAGTTAGACGAGGCCGACATTCTGTCGGACCTCAAAGAGCAGGGTTACCCTGCACACGAGGTGCACCGTATGCGCGGAACCACCAACAAACAACCATTTAACATGGTTCTCGTCGTCCTCGACCTCACGCAAGAGGGAAAGGAAATTTTTAATATTAAATCGGTTTGCTCCCTTCAGGGCATCCGGGCCGAAGCTCCTCGCAACCACGGAGGGCCTGGTCAGTGTCACAGATGCCAGTTATACGGACACTCGGCACGCAACTGCGAACACACCCCGAGGTGTGTGAAGTGCCTCGGAAAACACGGCACGCCGCAGTGCCCTCGACCAGCGCAATGCGCGGAGCCCCCGGCCTGCGTCTTGTGCGGGGAGAAGGGGCACCCCGCGAGCTATCGCGGGTGTCCCTGCGATACCTGCGCCGCCTCCGAAGGTAAACGCCTGGGCGAGGTCTCCTCCGGCTGCCAACGCTGCCACAGAGGCCACTCTCGCGGCACCCGCGCCCCTCCGGCCACCGCTAGCGTCCCGCCCGGCGGCGTCGGTCCCGCGACCGAGGCCACCGGCACCCGCGTCCGCGGCAACAGGTAACAAAGGCAGCAGCACTTTGCCTTCATGTTCGAACTGTCAGAGCTGTTAGACATTGATGAAATCACAGCCCTGGCCAGCAGGCTCGATGCTGTCCGGGACGACCCGCCGTCGCTCCTGCAAGTTATGGCAGACAACGGCAAAATATTCCGTGCCCTCACCGATATAGGGCGAAAGTATAAAAATATTCGCGATGCCTAATTACGTAAGCGGACGGGTTAAACCACATACGCTCCGTATAGCGTATTTTAACGCCCAAGGCCTTAAGCCTCAACTAGACTTGGTGAAGGAGTTCGCTCACGAACATCAATTAGACCTATTCTTAGTGCAAGAGACATTTCTAAAACCACGTATACGCGATCCGCGTATCGCTAATTATAACTTAGTCAGGAATTATCGCACCACCCGTATGGGCGGCACCCTCATTTATTTTAAAAGGTCTCTACACTGTATACCTATAGATCCTCCGGTCCTCACTAACATCGAGGCCTCTGCCATCCGGGTCAGTATGGCGAATCACCAGCCGATCACTGTTATTTCAGCTTATCTTCGGACCAACAAAAAAGTATTATACACAGATATAGAAGCATTACTCGGCCACGGGGCTGCAGTCATAGTGGGTGGCGATCTTAACGCCAAACACTCCAGCTGGAACAGTAGAGCCACAAATAGAAACGGAATCTTATTAGATTCGCTGACAGACACGCTGAACTTTTCAGTAATAGTACCCGACGAACCAACACATTATCCGGATAACGTCGCGCACCGACCCGACATTCTAGACGTTGCGTTACTTAAAAACGTAACGCTCAATGTAAATTCAATCGAGATTTTTCACGAATTAGAGTCAGACCACCGGCCCGTCGTCCTAAATCTAGGCCCACCGGTTAACTTTCAACCACCGACGAAAACAGTGATCGACTGGCAACGGCTGGAAAAGGATCTCGAGTCTATCAAGTCCGACGACCTTGACCTTATACCGGACGTCATCGACTCGGTCGACACGGCTCACAGTGCTATCTCTCATGTGACGTCACATATACAGAATAGGATCAAGGCCTGCTCCAGGCAGGTTCCGACGATGCAACCGCATCGCCTAAACCTGCCTCCAGAGGTCAGGAACTTACTCACACAGAAGCACAGAGCCACTAGACTTTACGACAGGTATCCGTCGGTCGAGAATAGGCGCCACCTCCGCTACCTACAGCGGGTGGTACGGGAACGTATCGCGGAACTCCGCGGCGAACGTTGGGACCGCTTGCTCGGCAACCTTAAGCCATCACATGTAGCTTTCTGGAAGCTGCCTCGCGCGTTCAAACAGGAGCCGCTCACTGTCATGCCTCCTTTGGACAGACCGGGACTGCAGCCGGCGCTTGATGACGATGAGAAGGCTGAATGCCTCGCCGATAGTCTCGAGAGTCAGTGCTCTCCAAATGCAGCAGCCGACCCGACACACGTTGACGAAGTTGATCGTGAAGTTGAACGTCGCTCCGCTCTGAGCCCTTCAGGCGATGTAATAAAACCCACCTCTTACGAAGAGGTGAAGCTAATCATTAAGGAGCTTCATTCCAAGAAGGCCCCGGGGCCCGACACTATAAACAATAGGGTTCTTAAAATCCTACCCTCGACTCTTATTACTTTATTGGTTACCATTTTTAATATTCTATTGTCTAATAGCGCGTTCCCCGAACAATGGAAAGATTCCATTGTCATCGGTATCCCAAAACCCAATAAACCTAAAGCTAATCCGAGTAACTATAGGCCTATTAGCTTAATTAACTCGATCGGGAAACTTTACGAAAGATTAATTCTCGCGCGTCTTAATCATTACATCGCGGAGCTCAACCTGATACCCGACATACAGTTCGGATTCAGAACCGCTCACTCGTGTCCCCAGCAGGCTCACCGACTCACCGAGTACATTCTCGTACGGCGTCAACTTCACGCTACCACGGCAGCCGTGTTTTTCGATGTCGCGAAGGCATTCGACAAGGTATGGCACAACGGCTTAGTATTCAAGCTGTATCAACTGGGAGTGCCAGACAGGCTCGTGCGCATCATACGAGCCTACCTTACTGATCGCTCCTTCCGATATCGAGTAGAGGGCACCCTATCCTCACCCAGACCCATCAGGTCTGGCGTGCCACAGGGTTCAGTCCTCTCTCCCACTCTTTTCTCGCTTTTCACGAGCGACATTCCCAAGTTTCCGAGTGTCCAGCTCGCTCAGTACGCTGACGATACGGCACTCTACTTTGGCTCCGCTCTATTGAACCGCTCAACCTTGAGCAGGAACATTAAAGTACTTCAAGCCGCCGTCGATGAACTAGGCAACTGGTTCAGAAAATGGCGGATTGAAGTGAACCCCACCAAGAGTGCAGCGGTACTCTTCGGTAACGCGAAAAGCATCCGCGCTAAAAAACGACCGACCGACGTCATTAAATTGTATGAAACACCCATCCCGTGGGTGAAGGATTACAAATACTTAGGAGTCACGTTCAACAGCAATATGAACTTCAAGAAACATATTGATACGGTATGCAATAGAGCCCGATTTGTCCTCAGTCGCCTTTAACCACTTGTGTTTGGGCGAAGCAAACTTCCGCTCAAACACAAAGTGACGCTGTACAACCATCGTACGGCCCATACTGTCATACGCAAGCGTCGTTTTCGCGCACACCCGACCGAGCTACTTACGTCGTTTGCAAGTAGTTCAAAATAAATTCACGCGCATGGCAACCGGAGCCCCGTGGTTCATCCGAAACGTTGACCTTTACCGCGACCTAGAGCTTCCGACGATAGCTCAACACTTTAAAGAGATCTCGCGACGCTTCTTTGACAAGGCGCCTAACCATCCCAACATCTTGGTTAGGAAGGCATGCGGGTACACCCCCCTTCACCATAGTCTCAACCCAATAAGACGTCCCAGACACGTAACGGTAGACCCAGATGACGACATCACCATCGCGAACGCGACACCCACACAAACACCGACACAGACACGCACACACCGCCTTCGCAGGCGTAGGCGCGGTCAACCACCGCAAGCCACTGGCACTCGTCACTCTGACGATGGCCAGCGGCCCTAGATACACCACACATTGTTTTGATACCCGAGGAGACGTTAGTCCTCGTCCTGTAATCGTTTCACTACACTCACTAACACACGGACTGACTGACGGACTGACATACACCACTTACACAACCACAAACACACTCCACAAACAGACACAAACACAAACATACATGCACACTAACATTTACACTACTTACACACATACAAACATACATACAAACAATCATAAACACATACACACACACTTACATACATTACACTAAACATCACCACACTCGCCGGCGAGTGTGTTCTTCTCATCTTCATTTTCATTTTCATTCTCTCTCCTTCCAACAAGCACACAGCCGGTCTGAGGTTCGAGTCTCCTTAGGAGACGCCCCGCGACTGTTGTTGCGTAGTCTTTGCGGCCTCCACGGCCCACGTCCTACTTCGCTGTGAAAGCCAGGGCTGCTAACAGCACAGAGGAGGTTTTAGTCGGTATGGGGCGTCCGCTTACGCGGACACTCGAGTCCGACATATTACGCCCCGTTCCGGGGCGTAAATACGTAACAGTATTTCCTCCTCTCAAAAAAAAAAAAAATCAAAATTTTAATTATTTATTTTTTTTAATATGTTATATGGCAATACGACGTTTGCTGGGTTAGCTAGTATTATCATAAAACTATGATAGCTATAAACATAAAACTTTTTTTATTCGATAGTTTATTAGTATTTATAAATTTTCTTCGTTGGTTTTATCTACGCTTTGTGAATTATTTTAGATCAATTTTTTTCGTAATAAACAATGACTGTTTTACGTATATATACACAATGCACTACATACAAAATCAAAGCTGAACTGCACATGCCACAAATGACATCATAATAACCTACGACTATGTCTATACATTTCTGCGATTTCTCCAGTTTTTTTATTTATTTATCTATACTATATAATATTATAAAGCTGCAATGTTTGTTTGTTTGTTTGTTTGTTTGAACGCGCTAATCTCTGGTACTACTGGTCCGATTTGAATGATTCTTTCAGTGTTGGGTAGTCCATTTATCGAGGAAGGCTATGTTTTTTTTCAAAATTAGGGATCCGTAATAAAATTGCTATTTTATAACACAAGGTGTAAAATCGAAAACCTATTTTTGCGTGCGCTGCAAAAACTATTGACAATAGAACAAAATGATGTACAGGCTATAATATAGGCAATATTTTATTACTTATAAAACTATCGCGTGAATTATACTTTATATGGTAAAACAACGTTTGCCGGGTCAGCTAGTTTTAAATATATAGCGGTCTATAGGCAGCAATGTAAACACTATTTCAGTTTAAGCTGCGTATTTTGAATTTAGAACCCGATTTGGACAGTGAGATCAGTGGAGTAGCAGTTAGGTATTTTTGATCCCAGGCGAAAAAGAGGGTTGCTATAAGTCTTACGTTTGTCAGTCTGTCCCTCTTTTCCGTTTAAGATCTGTTCAGTCGGAGGTTGTATACGTTTTAAATCAAAAGTCACAGTCATATTATAAAGGGGAAAGCTTGTATGTTGATTTATTGGCTTGTGTTCCTATTTGTTACTTCTTTACATTCTAAATCATAATAAAAACAAAACTTATACAATTTAAATATTATAATACCATTTATCCATCCCTTAGAAACATAACATACAATGAAATTAAAATTGATAAGGTTGAAAATACCAAATTCTTAGGCATCATAATGGATAGTAATTGTAATTGGAAAGCTCACGTTGAATCATTATGCAAACGTCTTAATAAGTTTGTTTTTGCAATAAGGAGAATAAAAAAAACTATATCGGAAAAAGCGGCTTTAACGGCCTACCACGCTTACGTGGAGTCTATAATTAGGTATGGGATCATAATATGGGGTAACTCAACAGTAATAAATAGAGTCTTAATAGCGCAAAAAAAGTGTTTGAGGGCTGCAGCGGGAAAAGGACCCCTTGAAAGCTGCAGTATTTAAAAAATATAACTTATTAACAATTGTTGAATTATATATATTTGAGTGCTATATGTTTGTTCGAAAAAAAATTAGCGAATTCAGTAAACATGAAAACACTTCTCTTTTCTCATCCAAGGACCCCACCAAACTACAAGTATTTCGGAGAAACTGTTTGTGTATTTGCATAAAAATCTATAATCACATCCCAAAAATAATAAGAGGTATCGTCAAATAGGAATTTCTCATCTAAATTGAAAATATACCTTAATAAAAACTGCTTATATTCATTAGACGAATATTTTCAACTAAAAACTTGACTATAGGTATACTATATACAATACTGCTACTAATCTTTTGTTAAATTTGTATTATTGTAACTAATGATTTAGAAATGTATTTTATAAAATTTGCACGTCATAAATGTGGCAAACATGTACTTAATAATATTTATGTAACATCAATCGAACATATTTATGCAAATAAAAACTTTGTCTTTGAAAAAAAAACTTTGACTTTAATAATAAGTTAAGGTAACCTTTAATGAGAGAAACTAATACTCAAATATAATATTTTTATTTACATAAAATAATTAGTTAAACTGGTTATTTAAATGTTAAGTTCTTGAATTAAATAAAATTTGTCTTTTAGACTTAGATATCTTGCGAACGTGTGTATTTTTATGGAAAACAAGCGACGTCTCTACGCAACGCCAAGTGATCCAGCCGTTCATAGAGCACTGGTTCCCTGACAATTCGAGCTGCTCGTTGCACGTGGCCAAATGGATCGAGCAGATACTGGGGTGCGCCAGACTAGAGATGACAGCAATACTCCATGTGTGGCCGGACCAGCGCTTTGTAGAGCGCTAGAATGTGGGCCGGCTTGAAATTTTGCCATCCTCTATTGATAACACCCAGTTTTTCTTCAAGCCAATTTGGCTTTGCTCTCCAGGTGACCCCGGAATTTGCAATCAATCGATATTTCGAGATCCAGTATTGCGATACTAGGCGAGGCTTTGAGGTAAGTGTTGTCGAAGAGCAATACGACAAACGAGCAAACTTGACTCTTCTGGGGTTAAATTGAACAAGGTTCAATTTACCCTATTCCATGACCTTATCAAGACTGGACTCAAAAGAAGTCATAAGTTTCTCCCGGCACTGGTCGCCGATTTCCCCAGAGAGACCTACATGGCCCGCTTAAACGGAATCACCAGTGCTGTCGTTTGCATATCAATGTATGTTGGAGGTGGCCCACAGATCATTGATATGCAGAAAAAATAGTATAGGATATAGCACACAGCATTGGGGCACTTCGGCATTCACGGGCTTCGGGTTCGACCAATATCCGTCGACAACGACCTGTATGCTGCGCCCAGTGAGGAAGCTGGAGGTCCACTTGTATTAGCTCTCGTGAAGCCCAAAAGATGGAAGTTTTGAGAGAAGCACCTTGTGCCATATACGATCAAAGGCTGTCGCTATATCCAGGCTAACTGGCAGGCCTCCCCCTTGCTTTCAATAGCCGCCGCCCATCTATGTGTTAGTTATACCAGTAGAGCGCCTGTCGACCGAGCATGGCGAAAGCCGTACTGTCAGTCATTGATCAACCTCTCGATATAAGAGGAGCTAGCGGTTAATTACGCCCTCCATGATTTTGGAGAGAAGGGAGGTAATAGCTATAGGTCTGAAGTTTGCCGGATCCGAACTGTCTCCTTTTTTTGGATCGGATGGACAAGGGACTACGCCCTTAAAATTTGAGTGCTGGAATAAACATGTTAGCACCGGCGTAAAATTAGGGGCATACGTTCTAAGCAGCATTGGAAAAATGCCATCCGGCCCACTAATTTTTTGCCTTGCCGGGGTATGTGTGTACGTTAGGGAGGTTACCTGCGTTCGCCGTCTCGACAATTTTGAGGGTAGGGACCTGTATACTCTTTGGCTCCACGTAGATTTAGAGGACCGCGTCCGGATCTATGCGTGTGTTTACAGGTCCCATAGTGGTAACGCAGAAACGGATCACCTCATGGGCTGCGTTCCAGCGGCATTTGATGACGTGCTTGCACAGATCCCCTCCGCTGAAATCGTAGTCTTGGGTGATTTCAACGGGCACAATGCCGAATGGCTTGGATCACGTATCACAGACTACGTAGGGCGATCTGTGCATAATTTTGCATTGGCGTATGGTCTGTCCCAATTGGTTGAGTCGCCAACGCGGCTCCCGGATGTGGATAGTCACATGCCGTCCTTATTAGATCTTCTGCTGACTACACATCCCGATGGTTATCAGGTCTCTGTCGACGCCCCTCTCGGAACGTCCGACCATTGCCTGGTCATGAGTGTAGTGCCTATCCGACGCCAACGTCGCAGACCACCAGCGACCCGCCGCGTTTGGCACTACAAGTCAGCAGATTGGGATAGGATGCGTTCCTTTTTTGCATCCTACCCTTGGGGCAAGGTTTGTTTACCTTCGGATGATCCTAGTGCTTGCGCCGTTGCAGTAACCGATGTGATGCTGCAGGGCATGGATATTTTTATACCAAGCTCTGTAGTACCGATCGGTGGTAGATCACAGCCCTGGTTCGATGCGTCAGTTAAAGCAGCATCTGACTGCAAAACACAGGCGTATCGAACTTGGGTTGCGGCGCTAGGCTCAAAGGATCCGAAGAGCAAATATAACCGTGCCTCCAGATTTTTTAAGCGGCAAATCACCCGTGCGAAATCGAAGCACGTCGTCAAAATTGGCGAGCAGCTTTCCAGTTATCCGACCGGAACACGCAAGTTCTGGTCGTTGTCGAAAGCTTCTCTTGGTTACTTCAACCAGCCGTCCATGCCGCCGTTGCACATGAGGAATGACACCCTGGCCCATACGGCAAAAGAGAAAGCCGATCCTGTGCACTCTTTCTGCCTCCAACTCGACTCTTGACGACAACGGAAAAACACCGCCAACTAGGCAAAAAATTATGCTCAATTTTGTACCCGGGGTACATTAAATATGACGAGAGCTCAGGTATAGAGCCCGTACCCTCCTGGGGTATAATCATTTTCAGGACCGCTGTCATATTCTGGTGGAGAGGGGGATAGGTTCCAGTCCTTGACACCAACTAATGCGAAACATAGCAGCACTAGGCACTCCACGCTGGTATTCTGTGCGAGTGTGATAAGGAACTCGGATAAGTCTGGCCCAATTGTGGTGACGGCATAAGACGGCAGCGTGACTCTCCCACTTCTAGTCTCCTCTTACGACATCCTTGGGCTTGGGACTCCCGACTGACTTTTTACGCTCCGGGGAAGCGCAGGGGATACCAATGTTGCGGTTCATACCCATGTATGGAAGTTGACATTTGGGAATTCGAAACACAAGGTTCTGCTACCCTAGTGAATGTATACCGATGTAACAAGAACGTGTGCATCTCTTATGGAATGCGTCCATGCGGCAACATGTATTCAGACCATGTATGTGACCATTAATAACAAGTACATCAGTCAAATGTAATGAGGTCTCCGCTAAGTATATAAAAATACTTGTTAAGGTCAATGACTCAAAGGCTTTTAGGATAAATAAATAATGTTTGATCTAATGCGTTTCTTTAATGTGAGACAGTTGCGTAAATCGTTACAATAATAGATATTATATAAAAAAATCTGTCGCAAATTAACAATTAACAACACATCACAGTTATAACAAGAAAATTTATTTAAGTTTTGTGACTAGAGTGAGAGTCTGTCATTATAATATTTGTTGAGAGGTCCTCACAATCATCACACGGCGTATCCGATGCTGCTCATGTCCTTATCAAAGTCTTCATCCCTGTAATACTTGATGGCTGTCAACCACTCTCCGAGCGACACTGACTCCCGCTGACCTCCGTACCGTCGCGGTAGACATTCGGGCTCTATGTATCTGAAAGATAATTAAACGTAACAGCTTAGATCATTTATACGTCTACATAGACTGTATCAGCTGTGAAAAGGTCGAAAAAACTCTCTTTTGAGCAATGCAAGTACACTCATACAAAGTTACATATAAATCGCGAGTGCAAAACGGATCATGTCAAGTGGATTCCACGTTCTCGCCATATTCGCAGCCGCGGAGGTGGAGTCGGGTTCTATATAAAAAACAACCTTAAGACTAGAGTATTAAAACATCCCAGCTGCAATGATATCGAACAAATGTGGATAAGCTTAGGCATTGGCGGAAAAAAGCTTGTAATTTGCACTTGCTACCGTCCACCATGGTAGAACACTGACGTCTATATTGGAGCGTTGCATGAGTCACTTATTAGTTTCTCTTGGGCTGACAACATAATCCTAGTAGGAGATTTTAATATCAACATTTTAGACAAAAATTCTTTAGGATACAAGAAGCTGATGGACTTTTTAGTTATCACGAATTTGTCGCAACATGTAAACAAGCCGACACACTTTACAGTCCATGGGGAAACATTATTGGATTTAGTTTGCACCGATTTGTCGTTAAGGCGTGTTTCAGTGGAACACATTAGTAACCTAAGCGATCACTCTTTTATTTCGTGTGAAGTTAATGTAGCGAAGGAAAGGTTCGTTCCTAAACACATAACCTTTCAAAGACATTGATCCAATCCTATTCGGTGACTTTATATCTCAAATTGACTGGGAGTCTTTTTCAGATGTTGAAAACTTAGACAGCTATGTTTCCAATTTTAAAAACATCTTGCTTTCTATATTTGATATACTTTTTCCAGTAAAAATAGTTAAAGTAAGAAATCATGACTATCCGTGGATCACGTACAATATAAAGTAAATGATGAAACGTAGGGATGAAGCTTACCTAAGATCTAAAATATCAAAGAACAATGCACACATAATATACTATAAGGAATTAAAAAAAATTGTTTTTGATGCCGTGAACGTGAAAAAAAATGCTATTTCAGTACCTACGTTAATTCGTATATTCATAAGTAGTGTATGCTTGCATGTTTTTATTTTTGTAGATATTGTATACTTGCAAAGTTTGTGTTTAGAAGGACGTAAACCTGTTTAATTGTATTTGTGGATGCAATGAAAGTGTTTGTGTGTACCTCTATCTCTACTGTAACAGTGAAATATTAGACAATTAACGTTAGCCAAATTTTAATGATTCATTTTGAGCTGTAATTCATTGTAACTGTCATGGTGTCCGGTGCGTTAGTCTCCACAAAAAGTTAAAGTTTAAAATCATTAGTGTTGATAATTCTGTCTTACCTTAGTTTTAAAAGGCAGTCCAGTGTCCGAGCTTCAACAACAAGTGTTATCTCATAGAAAATCCAGTAGATACTGCACTTTTGAAACTACATTTGAAATCCGATCACACTCTACAAGGTTTGCTTAAATTAAAGGTTTGCAAAAAGTGATACAAAAGTGAGTTTGGTGAATATAATCAAATTAATCATAATCAATAATACGCGTAACCACCAATTAGGCGATATTCCAAGCTTAAGTGTTTAATGATACTAAATTGTGCTTGAAAACAAATTGAGTAAATTTTGTGTTGGTGTAATTTGTGAAGGTACTTTTAAACTGCATCTCAAGTTCGCTCATTATATAGTATCAACGAATTAGATTCGATTCGACTTAGATTCACACAATTCAAATTAACTCGTGAGTGTTGTGTAGCTTTGTGGTATCATGTCGGACTGATACCGCCATAAGTTCGATCCTCACCCAAAAGAACATTTTTTTTTCTTCTCATAATTACTGTCACAAGTCTTGTTTATTTTAAAATTATTGAATTTAGAAACTATTTTTTATTATATATTGTTATCGATCTGTAAAAATTGCTGACATACGTATCTTGCTTGTGTGTTTTTCTAAGTACACAAATATATCATAATGTCTCAGAAATTAACAACATGTGCTGGATGCTTAAATAAAATTACTAACAAGGAATATCTATTATGCTATAGATGTAAAGATGCCTATGATTTGGTCTGTGCGACAGTTAACCGTCAACGTTTCACGGCAATGGATAAGGAAAGAAAAGATAAATGGATATGCCCTGGTTGCCGAAATAAGGAAAAAAAGGTCGATAGCACGAACACTCCAATCCATCCTACATCTCAGCAAAAAATTTGCGACAGCATTCAAACACCAGAGGAAGACAATGTAACATACCGTAAAAAAATCATTCAGTCAGAACATAGTTCACTCGTATCACCTCCAAATGATATGGCCATCTTATCTGTGATCAGGACTGAAACCCAAGCGGCGATCAATGACTCATTGCAAACTGTTGTCGAAACAATCATTAAACGAGAATTGGCACCTATAATAGAGAATCTCTCTGTCCTTCAGGAATTTGAATCTGGTGTAGAATTTCTTAGTGGCGAATACTACCGAATAAACAAGAAACTTTTGGATTCCGAAGAAAAAGTAATTTCTCTCTGTAAGGACAACATTTTGCTAAAGCTATAAACTAACCACGAGAGTTAATTTGCTGGATCAACATTCGCGAGAAACTAACATTGAATTAAGTGGTATACCGGAAAGTAAAAGTGAAAACTTGATCACCGTCGTAAAACAATTATGTTCCACAGTCTCAAACCCTATACAGGACATGGATATTATTTCATGCACGCGAGTTAGGAAGATGAATGAAACCAATAACAGACCACGGTCTGTTGTTGTTGAGCTTCCTACAACAAGAATTAGAGATAACATTCTATCTGCAGTGACTAAATTCAACAAAAGTAATTCCACTAATAAATTGAATTCTGCACACTTAGGCTACGGTGGGACCAAGTTGCCAGTGTTTGTTTCGGAACACCTCGCTCCAGTTTACAAAGCCCTACATGCTCGTACAAGACAAATTGCTCGTGAGAAACAATATAAATATACATGGGTACGCAACGGCCGCATATTTGTTAGAAAAAATGATCAATCTCCCGCTAAACAAATAAAGTATTACGATTCGCTTAACAAATTGTGATCAGCCTATCCGTCAATCCCAATAATAATCCGTAGACTAAATTACAAAATTCAATTGTTCTAGTAATTCATCGAAAGGAAATGGAGGAGGTGTTATTATGGCTGTTTCCAAACATTTAATTTCAAGAAAAGTCAACCATTTCGAAAGCACCAGCGAAGATTTATGGGTCTCAGTGAAATGTCGTTTCGATAATGATAAAGTCTACAAGGAAATACTGTTCTGTACACTATACTTACCCCCTCCGGTTACGGCCACCACACTGGATTATATTCTAGACAATTGTAGTTACGTTATGCAGTCTTATTCTGGCAAAATCATTATCTTAGGTGACTTCAATCTGGGATTTATTGACTGGAAATGTGATAGTAGCAGCTCCTCTCATTTGCAACCAATTAATTATAAAAGTAATTTAGGATACCGTTTAATCGATTTTATGTCCTTAAACAACTTGGTTCAGCATAATGATGTAAGAAATCAGAACAATAGATTATTAGATTTAATACTCTGTAACTTTGAAGGTATATCTGTAGAACATTGTGGGAGCCCATTGAGCAAATTCGATCCTTATCATCCAGCATTAAATGTAGAAATAGACACAAAATTATCATATTCGTATTGTATAAACAAACAAATTTGTAATTATAGTTTTAGGAAAGCAAACTATTCACTAGTTATTGTAGAGTTGAAAAGAATTAATTGGATGTCAGAGCTCTTACCTATTAAAGATATCAATGTTGCCGTCGCAAAATTTTATAAATTGTTGTACTCTATCATCGAATCAACTATACCGAAAATTAAAACTCGTAACCTTAAATATCCATTTGTGGTTCACACGTGATTTAATAAAAATAATAGCTGAAAGAGATAGAATTCGTAAAAAGTATAAGATATATAAAAATCCTAGGGATAAGATAGAAACAAAATTATGTAATAAGCGGGTCGATTCCATGATTTCATCTTAGTATTACGATTATATAAATAATACTGAAAAAGCAATTTTTCAAAATCCTAAAAAGTTTTGGTCTTTCGTCAAACAACAACGAGGTAGTGTTTCAAATAAGCCTGCAGAAATGTTTTTAAATGAAAATAAAGCTCATACAGGAGAAGATATTTGTAATTTCTTCGCTCAGCACTTTTCATCTGTTTATTCTACATCCTATAATTCTTTTAGTCTTGACAAAGGTGACTCCTTGCCTCAGCTATCACTTAGTAACATTGTCATAACGGAACGAGCAATCGAGAACACTATAAAATTAATTGACGTTAGTAAAGGTGCTGGACCGGACGGGACCAATATTTATTAAAAGGACAGTAAAGCAGTTAACACTTCCTCTCAAAATTATAATTGAAAAATCTATTAATGCTGGTGTATTTCCTACTGATTGGAAGATTGCGAATGTTGTACCCATACACAAAAAAGGTGATAAATGTAATATCAAAAATTATAGGCCCATGTATCAATTTTAAGCATATTTCCTAAGATATTCGAAAAAAATATTTGTCCAATTTTAACCAGACATCTGGAGAACGTTATGTCGAATGCACAGCATGGTTTTCGTAGACGCAGGTCAACTCTTAGTAACCTTCTTGGTTATGTAACGGATCTTTCTTCGGGCGTAGACAACAAAGCTGAGATTGATTGCATATACACAGATTTTTCCAGCGCTTTTGATAAAGTGAACCATGAAATACTTCTTTCAAAATTAAAATTATATGGGATTCATGGTAAACTATTAAATTTTTTACAATCTTATTTAAAAGATAGAAGGCAGAGGGTCACTGCAAATGGTTACACTTCACATACCTTTTTTCCTAAATCAGGCGTTCCTCAGGGCTCACATCTTGGTCCTGTTCTTTTTAACGCTTTTATAAACGATATTTTGGATCAAATGACATCTAGTAAATGTTCTATGTTCGTAGACGACTTAAAATTTTATAAAGAAATTAAGTCTCAGAATGACATAAGACTTCTTCAAACTGACCTGGATAATATTTGCATCTGGTGTAATGTAAACAAAATGATACTAAATCCGGAAAAATGTATATCGATCACTAGAAATAGAACTGAGACTGCATCATCTTACGTCGTTAATAATGTTCCTTTGGAGCAGGCGCCATCAGTTCGTGATCTTGGTATAGTTATAGACAAAAAACTAAATTTTATAAATCATATTGATAGCATCATACTTAAGTCTTGGAAAATTCTGGGTTTTATTAAGCGTACTTGCAATGATTTCAGAAATCCATTTGCAATTGTGTGTCTTTACAATGCATTGGTACGAAGTGCACTTGAATACGTTTCACCGGTTTGGAATCCCCAATATAATGTCCATATTGATAGATTAGAGCGTATTCAACGTAATTTCACTCGCTTTCTAGCTTTTAAAGACAAAACCTGCCCTTATCGTGCAAACTATAAAACAAGACTGGACCATTTCAATATGAATTCGTTGGATATAAGACGAAAAATAACTGATGTGTCTACTTTACATAAAATTATACATGGTAGGATCATATCCCCAGAATGTCTTATAAATGTAAATATTACAGTCCCTAGAAATAGACCAAGATTCCCTATTAAAATATTTTCAGCCCAACAATCAGCAGAACTAATATAGGTAAAAACGCCCCTTAAACAGAATTATGAGCTCTTATAACGATATCACTGCAAAAAATGGTAATATAGATATTTTTCTTATTACTAATATCAATAAATTTAAAACCGACTGCATTAAAATATTAAGATCTTAGTTATGTAAGTTAAATATAAGAAATAAAGTAATGTATTGTTGTATAGTTATAAATTTTATAAATCTCTTTTTTTAAAGTAGAAATGTATTTAAGTTATTTAATATCACCATTTTTGTATAACTCTTCATTTCTTTAATTTTAATTGTTCAACTTTATTACTCTTTTCGCACTATTGCAAATGTTGTTTACACCTGTAAAGACATGTCATATTGTACTATCCCTTGTGTACTTGCTAAAATTTTAATTTTATAATGATGTGTTGTTGGTGTAACTATCTAAATAAATAAAAATAAAATAAAATAAAATAAGCTCTTTTTAATAAGGGTGACTTAAAAATAAATCTTATACGGACCTTGAAACTTTTAATTATTATAAGGCCACGCAATCTAGCGGACCTGGGCTGCACTTCTTAGCTTCAAGAATAATCAATCAAATCGGTTATAAAATATAGCAAAAAAGTGCACTGCTTGCGGCCGCTTTACAAACACAGCAGATGGTGCTAGGTGCTCGAAATACCCGTCCTACTTTCATAAACATTGTGTTAACATCCCGGCTGAAGGAACAGTTGATGCGGGTTGGCTATGCCCAGATTGTAAAGCTCGTACTCCCCACAAAGACAACACAGAGCTCCCGGTACGGGGTGTCAAATTCATATCAACTTCTCAGTAGTCAAGTTCCTCGTACGGCTCTTGTACAGATATGTTGAAGGAGTTGAAAAATATAAATGCTAATATGATGAGTATCAAAGATGATCTTGGTTGTATGAAAGAAGATGTTAGTGTACTTCGTGGCGCCGTCGAACATTTTAGTGGGAGTTTGGACAATATGGAATCACGTTTAGCATGCCTGGAAGATAAATTTAATAACCTACAGACCGGTCAAAACTTGCAGTCCAGCCCGGAGGTGAGTGGCCTATTATCAATTATGGAGGATTTGAAGGCGCAAGTGAACGATCGGGATCAGGAAGCTGTACGCAACGATTTTGAGATAAGTGGAATACCGGAGCAGCCCGGAGAGAGTGCAGCACATCTCGTATGTAGAATTGCAGAGAAGCTGGGTGTGACCTACGAAGAGCGCGACCTTGTACTAGCGGAGCGCGCGGGGGTGCGGCGAGTGCTATCTGGTGGCGCAGGCACGCCGGCGCAGGCGCAGGTGCAGCCGCGCCCGCTTGTAGTGCGGCTGTCGCGCCGTTCGGCTCGCGATGCTTTTCTGCATCAGGCACGGGTACGGCGCAACGTCACTACAGAGGGCCTCGGGCTCACCACGAGTCCCACTAAAATCTGCATTAATGAGCGGCTCTCTAAATTCAACAAGATTCAAAATGCGCACAATTGCGCGTGCGAACAATTGGAAATATGCTTGGACAAGGCAGGGCCGTCTATATGCACGTCGCGAGCCAGGTCGAGCGGCTTTTCGGATCCGCAACGAACAGGATCTCAAAAAATTGGAGACGCAGGCATCCATGCTGCGGAGACGCGAGCGGCAGACTCTATAATATCATAGGTCACATAACTGAGACGTCACGTTGCCCGGTTGCGGTAGTACACTCTTTTATGAAATTTCGACTGACTTATCGCGCTGATTTTAATGTGGTTTATGTATGCATGTTATGTATCAGCTAATTGTTTTTTTATTAGTTTATTTGTTTGTTTCAGAATATGTAGATACGTATCTTTTATATCACCTTTTTAGTTTTAATAGAACACTGATGTTCCAAGTTATCACTACCTTGTTACCAAACATTCCTACTAGCTTTGGATTATTATTTTTTTTTAATTAATTAATATTATATTATAGTAAGAATGTGACAGAATTATTTGTTATCGCAAGAAACTGTTATTTGGATATTTACAATAACCCCTTTTATACAATTTATTTCATTAGTTTCATTTTATGTTATTTATGCAACAATAATATGGTATATATCCTTGATATACATAACTTTATAATTTTATTAGTAAACATACACATAATATGCTTTTATGAGAGTTTTCTTTGTCTTCGTTTGGTTCACTGCATGGTTATATTATATACATTAATAACAGAAACTAAAAATGATTAATAAATATCTAAAAGTTGGGTTGTAAATGCAGGCTCTCTAGACACAAATCATGATAACCTTATTGCAAAAGTTAATATGCTTGACCTGGATATACTAGCTGTGAATGAGACATGGTTAAGATCAGGGGAAGAATCCCGAGCCCCAAATATCATGTGATACAAACTGTGCCATAAGCCACGACTTCATGAGATACGTTCACGTGGTGGAGGAGTTGGGTTTTATATTCGGAATGGTATAGTTGCAAACACCCTGTCACCGTCCACTGATCCACATCATAGATCTGTTGAGCATATGTGGCTCAAGCTATCTATAAATGGCAAGAAGCTAGTAATTGGCACAGCATACCGGCCCCCATGGCAGGACATAGACACATTTTTTGATGCTCTTACAGATGTAATTAATGCAATACCCAGTCATACTACTTAATCTTGAAAGGTGATTTTAATATAAATCTTCTTTGTCCTGACGAATCAAGTCGAGGAAGCTAATAAATTTGCTAAGGTGCCTAGGCTTAAATCAATTGATTACATCACCAACTCACTTCACAGAGTCTACACAAACATTGATCGACATTATTAGTTCCGATCTTACAGCAAAAAATATATTTGTTGAACATGTTGCTTCCTTGTATGGTCATTGTTTGGTTGGATGCCAGTTTAATATTAAAAAACAAAAGATTGAACCCTATACTATTATATATAAAGACCTATTAAATACATTAACAGCTTTAACACTGACTTACAGGCTATAAACTGGGATAACATGTTAACACTAAATAATGTCAATGATATGGTAAATAATTTTAATTCACAAATCCTTGCACTTTTAATCTACATGCACCAATTAGAATAAATCCAATGAAAAAAAATCCCATCCTTGGATCATAGACTCCATTAAATTAATGATGAGACTGCGTGACAGAACATTAGCAGATTATCATAGAACAAAGTGTGACAGTAATATAAGAATATTATAAAAGCTTAAAAACATTAGTAAACAAGGCACTATATAATGAAAAAGTAGCATTTTTTAAATACAATATTAATAGTAAAATCAAACAACCTAAACATTTATGGAAGAATATAAAAAAAGTAATTTTACCTAAATCTGGAAGTGAACTCTCTTCGCACTGTAATGACCCTAATATGATTAATAAACATTTCTTCAAAACACCTTCTGTTCCGAACACACAGTTTTCTTACATTACTTTTTTTGAATATCATAAATTTAATGATGCTATTTTTCACCCTCAGACTATATCCATGAACAATTTAATGAGAACTTTAAAATCATTGAAATCCAAAGCTGTAGGATGTGATGGCATCAGTTTAGATATGATTTTATTGTCTTTACCAAATTCTTTAGATGCAATTAGATGTATTATAAATACTTCCATAACAACTAGTGTTTATCCCGATAGCTGGAAGCAGGCTTTAGTGAGGCCTCTGCCTAAAGTTCCTAAACCTGCACAGGTGAAGGATCTCAGACGTATAAGTATCTTGCCATGTCTCTCAAAGGTGCTAGAGAAAGTGGTGTGTGAGTAGATTACAGTCTACCTGGGGAAAAACGATATGTTACCAGAGACACAATAAGGTTTTAGGAAATGTCGGAGCACAATGACTGCCTTGCTTGTTGTCACTGACAATATGCTTAGAATGCAAAACAGTGGTCATTGTACTCTTCTAGTTCTGGAGTTCTTCTAGTTGGATTTTTCTAGCGCTTTTGAAACAATAAATATAGATAATTATAAAAATTAAATTACTGACACGAGAGTGAGTCAGGGATTGAAAATAATACTCCGCTTATAGGAACGAGCCTTTATTTGGGGTTCACTTTTTCTTAACTTGCACTTCGCCGGTCTGCCGCTGTTCCTATTGTGGGCGGCGCGGGCGGTACCTTCAACGCGTCACACCGCACCAAACACTAAGTCTCTTCTATCTTCTTCTTCTTGTAACACTTCTACTTTTCACTACTTCTTCTTTTCTTCTTCTTCTTCTTTACGCTTTCGAGTCAGAACTAGAACTGCCGTAGGCCACGCTTAGTACGGCTTATATACCCCCGGATCCGTTCTGTTTTCAAAATGATTCTCCCATTCCATCTTTAAATTTAAATTGTACTAAAAAATTCTTTTAACTATTTTTATCCTGCTTACACATTTTCCATCCCTTTTTTTCTGTTCGATTTGATCCTGAACTTACTAGAAATTTCCTTTAACTTTACAAAACCCAAAAAAATCCATACACTGGTAGGTGTATCGAACCCGGGTCTACAGCGTCTAAGTGAACACTTTTCCGCTGAGCTACGAGTATTGCTGACGGAGCAGTTGAAGTTTGACAACTCTCGTCATATACTTCGAAGGGTTGCTACGCAACATTACTATGGATTTGACTTTGGTGCATTAAAATGGTTCAATAGCTACCTTCGTGAGCGTCACCAATATGTAAAGCTTAAGCACCATAACAGTTGTTCTACCTTGACATCTGAGATTTTACCGGTTGCAAATGGATTACCACAAGGTTCTATTTAGGCCCTATACTATTTATTTTATGCACAGCAGACATCAAAAACCACATTAGGCATTGCAAGTACCACTTTTATGCTGATGACACCCAAATTTTTATATATTGTAAGCCAAATCAAATAGATAACGCGGTCCAGTTGCTTAACAATGACCTTAGTAGCATTATGTTGTGGGCCCAGAAAAACAGCTTATGTCTTAATCCGGTATAATCAAAATACATAATTTGTGGCACCAAAAAACAACTTACTCGCTTAAAGTCTTCACCTAACATAATCTTGATGGGTGAACCCATTGAATGTACATACGTAGCACGTAATCTTGGTCTTCTTCTCGACTGTAAACTGCGATTCCATGATCACATCACTAACCTAGTCAATAACTCCTTTTACAGGCTGAAAGTATTATACAGGATGAGACCTTATCTGTCGAAGGAAATGCGTATCCGTCTCGTTGAAGGTCTAGTTCTCTCAAAGCTGAATTATACAGATGTCGTCTTTGGTCCGCGTTTAGTTTCCGTAACAAAAAAACTGAGAGTTTCTGATTGTTTCAATATACCACATAGAGCCCACGTAACCCCTTTCTTGAATGAGCATTCAATGTTAAAAATGAAATACCGGCGAAAACTTCATTTGGCTTGTCTTCTATTTGGTGTGTTAAAATTCGAGAAGCCAAAATACTTTTATGACAAACTATCAAGAACGGCTAGTCTTAGGTGCTGTGGGTCACGGCAATGTTCTTTTCAGATGATCATTGAGAAACATCGATCGGCGTCATTTAGGGGTAGCTTTCATTACTCGGCATCCAAATGTTCGAATAACATCCCGCCGCCCATTAGAAATTTAAAAAGTCTGCCTTTATTTAAAATGAAATTACGACAATTTCTTCTACAAGAGCAAAGAGCGCAAGAAAGCTTGGCTCAAGATATGAGTGTATTATAGGTTAGGTTCAGGTTTGGTCTTAATATATTTATTAATTTGTGAATCGATTAGCATCCGAACTAGGTAGTTATTTGTAATCATCGTAGTTTTTCATATTTAGTAGGTATTTTCTGTCGGGTGCTGGGTAGTCCTATTTCATTTTACCTTGTTTTAAATTGTAATAATATTCTAATATAATTGTAATATGTTGTAGTAATGTTTTAAATTCAAAGTCTTTCCCATTACTTGTGTTTAGTTTAATGTTCGTGTTGCGGAATTAAGGTCGAGATTTGTTTGAGGTGATTGATTTTAACGAAAACACGTGTAGTTGATTCAACGCTGTATTGGACACTTATATAAAAACAAAGTATTACAAGTTACAACGTTTACATATACCTATATAGTTATAATTACTAATAGCTAGTGCTATTGAAAACGGATCGCACATACCGCCCACCAAAAGGACGCTAAGGCCTTTTCTAAATTTACAAACAAACTATCTACTTGTAATGAAGGAGAACAATTATTTAATGCATTTATGCTGAATTGTACATTTTAATAAACAAAATTATAACAAAGATTAATCTGAATATAATGAAATTAATCTATAACTATTGGTAATGGACATAAGTTTGATATTGATCTTCGGATTGATTTTCCCTTGTATCGAACCGTGTATACTCGGGTTTTGTTGTCTGGTCCAGGATGTTTTTCTAATATCCGTGCTAGTAGTTCTCATCTTTTAATAGTACAATGTCACCAATTGCAAATTCTGGTGCGCTTTTCAGCCACTTAGGCCTCTGATTAAGCCGAGATAAATATTCGGTTCGCCAACGTTTCCAAAATGCTTGAACTAAACGTTGCGTATGTTGCCATCTAGATAGTAAATTCATGTTACTCTTTGTGTAGTCTCGGTCTGGAATAGTGACAGGTTCTTCTCCTATGATGAAATGACCTGGTGTAAGCACTTGTATGTCATCTTTCAAATCCACAAATGTCGATATTGGCGTCAAGGGTCTTGAGTTAAGACAGGCTTCGATTTGTGTCAAAACTGTTGCAAACTCTTCAAAGGTCAAATTAGAACTCAATATTATCCTCAAGTGCTGTTTTACTGACTTTACTCCTGCTTCCCAGAGCCCTCCAAAATTCGGACTATAAGGAGTAGTAAAGTGCCACTGCGTGCCATCATTTGCCAGTTCTGTGGCTGCATCGCTAGGCATTTGAAATCCGGCATCTTGCCACATCGAAATCAATTATTTATTGGCTGCCACAAAATTGGTACCATTATCGCTCCATATTTCATTGCATCTCCCTCTTCTAGCAACAAAACGCTTAAACGCTGCGATGAAAGCCCCAGAAGTTAAGTCGCTAACCAATTCCAGGTGAATAGCCTTTACTGCCATACAGATGAATATGCAAATATAAGCTTTAATAGTCTAATTTGAATTTTTTCAATCTCGTTTAAGTAAGTCTTAAACGTTTTACCGTAAATATTTAGACCATAGCTTAAGACTGAATCAGCTAGTGCATAATATACTACCAGTTTTGTATGTTTGTTCAGCACGGGCTCGAGATGATAGAACAGCCCTAGAACCGTAGTTTATTGCAAACCGCTGTCACATGTGTTTTGAAATTGAAGTTACAATCGATATGCAATCCCAAATACTTATAATTTTCTACATATTGAATATAGCTACATGCGCACGCATATTTATCTCTGTGTAGGCAGTCGTAGCTATGCCCCACTATACCTATATCCTTGTATTGGACTGTCTCAGCGCGTCTGTTATATGGCGAGTAAATATGCAAAATACTACTCTTAGTTTGGTAGTTTCTCTGTCCCTTCGCACCACAGCACGATATGGAAGGTAAACACTACGGTTGTTTATTTCATCAATTAGTACTTCTTCCATATGTTTCAGTTCTAAGTATTCTTCTAATACTCTGTCGTATTTTTCTTTCAATTCTGGTATTTGTTGTAATCTACTTTCTTGTTGTATCAAGCGCTTCAATGCTATGTCTTTTGTCTTTCCTTCAGGTGAGATTGGGTAGTTTGTAGAAAATGAAAGTCCATTGTTGTCTCTCTTGTAGGTTTCTTCATAAAAACTTTCACATTGTTGTTCTTCCTTCGTGTATTTTCTCTTGGTGTCTTGTTCTATTTCTCATAGTGTTTTCAAGAAGTCATCTGCAATTAATTGGTGATGCATAATGACAACTGAGGTTGATAATTCTTGTTGTTTGTCTTCCACTTCCCCAAATAAAATCCATCCAAGATTTGTTTTATGAGCACACGGGGACCCTGGTGGACCTTTGATAAGATTGTTTTGTACTATTTGTGCATACACGTCAACACCTAGTAATAAATTAATAGTACCTGGCTTAAAATAGTTTGGGTCAGCCAGTACTAAGCCTTCTAGACTGGGACCAGTCGGTGGTATAAATTTTACGGGATGGTATCTTGGTAGTCAGCTGTTTTGACAAAACGTTGGTATTTACTTTCACGGTGTAAGCTTCATCACATATTGACTCGACGTTAATCTGAACGATTTGTTTGATATCTTCTCTGGTTGATCCCACACCGACGACCGTACCTCTTATGGGGTACCGCTTGGCCTTGATTTGTTGTGCAGCTCGTTCACTTATGAAGCTCGCTTGTGAGCCTTGATCAATTAAGGCGCGTAGAGTAATAGAATAGTTGTCTTCACTTCTGACCTTTACGATTGCTGTTGCTAATAATGCTGTACAATGTTCCGTAGCTACATGTGACGTCATGATAGTTGTATCTTCTTTAAATTTCTGCATGTTTGTATGTGATGTTACTTCATGTTGTTTTGTGTCCTTACTCTCATTGTTGCATTCAGTAACGTTCACATCTTTGTTTTCGTGAAGCAGTGTATGATGACGCCGCTTGCATAGACGACAGCATGTTGGTATGCGACATTGCCTTACAGAGTGTCCCGCTGCAAGGCAGTAAAAGCATAAATTGTTTGATCTTATCCACTCACTTCGTTGTTCTAGTGACTTCTTTCCAAATTGTTTACAATGGCTAAGTGTGTAAATACCGCTACATAGTTGACACTTCTTCTCGTTACTTACATTCGTGGTAATGTGAAATGACTTCTCTCGCAGGCTAACAACGTTTGATTTTTGTTTTTCTGAGCTCTAATGTACGAAATCGGTTTTCCAGGAACTTGCGGAGTATATCGAGCGATGGCAGGCTGTCAAAGTCTCGGCAAACATTACTGACATGATTTTCTCAGTCTTTGTGCATTTTGATTTTTTGTTCGTTGAGATTTTTGCACTATCATAAATATTATAATTGTATCCCAATTTTCAGTCTTTACATTTATGTTTTCGAGACTATGTAAACATTCAAAAGTTGTGTCTAGTTAATTTTTTAATGAATTTGAATTATTTGTTACCATTTTCTTTTGCCAAAACAATCTTTTCATAATCGCGTCAACGGTTATTCTTTTATTTCCATACCTTCCTTTTAAAATGTTCCAAGCTTGCTCGTAGTTCAAATCGGTAACTTGTATATGCTTTAATTTCGATGCAACTTCTCCACTTAGACTTGTTTTTAAATAATGTAATTTTTGTACGTTATTCAAAGATGCATTGTTGTGCACGAGTGTAAGAAATAAATCGTGGATCGATAACCAGTCTTCGTATTTACCGCTGAATGTAGGCAATTGTATTTTAGGTAAAAGAACTTGAGTTTGTTGGAGATCACTGGATATTTGCGATGAAGCACTCGCGCTCACTTGCTGGCTTGCTAACAAATCTTGAAGTTCACTTTTTAACCCGATGTATAATTCTTCGTGTTCAAAAAATTCGTCTTTAGCAATATACGGCAGAACTTCTCTCTTCTCTTTCGTGGTAATGCGAATCAACGCGGCATTCGCTTGCTTGTATTCGTCCCAATAATCTTCCAAACATTTTAAACGTGATTCGATGTAATTCCGTGTTAATCTTGCTCTCGGACATTTTTTCAAGTTAACTTGTGTCTTCTTAAGCGTTTGTGCAATATTTTCCAAAATATTTAGCGATTTTTTCACTTCTGTAGCCATTATAAAGAAATAATTGCAATCGTAGCCAAAGTAATGAAATAATTATGTTTTTAAACTTCTTTTTAACTCGCTATACTATTGAATACTTGTGAGCCTCTTGCTAATCAGCAATTACCTTCACACAAATATAATCAAAACACAAGCTCATCTGATACTAAGTCTATCAGTTCCTTTAAACCAAATAATGTGAATAGCAAAATTGTAATGTTTAGTGATAACTTAGGTAAAGGTATGGGCCGGCTTATTTCAAGCGAGATGGGACAGGCACTAACAAATTATTGTTTACCAGGACTAACCTTTTCACAGATTGTGCAAAGGCTATCTAAATTTAACTTCACCCCTGACACTACCTTAATGTTATTAATTGGAAACAGAGGAAATACAAACAGAACACAGCTAATCAAACAGTTTGAGTGTTTAGATTCTCTAAACATAAAGAATGTTGTTTTGTTTACTTTCCCCTACGGTCACAGATTGTCACAATCTGAAAATGATATCAGATATAAATTGAATTTATCACTTGACATGTTGATATGCAATAATAGAAATAAATTCCATTTGATTGATATAAATAATTATCTTAAATCTAATTTCTCTATGAGAAATATTATTCCAATATATTTAAAACAACGATTAGCTATATCGCTATCATTTTATTTTATACAATCAGCCAAAAACTTGGTGTATCACACTGCTTCTATTGAGCAGTCTAAATTTGACATTGATAATAAAAATAAAACTTTGGAAATTATTCCAAACAATTTAAATTAATTTATAAGACAAAAGGGAATACCTCTTGCAATGAACCATGTTATAGTATAGTATCAAACAAATCAAAATTTATTTGTTGTAATAATGTTGTTAATCTGGTACACCAAAATATTCAGGGTATGTTAAATAAGGAACTTGAAATTGAAATATACATGAATTGCAATAACATACATATGCTCTGTATTACTGAACACTGGCTTAAATCACATCACATCATGTTTAACTTCACTAATCACCGAGTTGGTAGTTCATTTAGCCGAGTTAATTCAATACATGGTGGCTCATTAATATTAATTAATAAAAATATTAAATTCAAGGAACGAAAGGACATTGTGAGCCTCTCTGTGGAACTAGTGGCCGAGATAGCTTGTATACAATTAGATCAGTTCATTATTATAAGTGTGTATAGACCTCCATCAGCACCATATGAGGATTTTGAAAATGTGATGGATGCAGTCTTGTCTAGAGTTTGTAAGGGCAACAAAAGGATTCTGATTTGTGGAGATTTTAATATTAATCTATTAGAACATTCCTCCATGTGTACTAAGTTTAAAAGTCTGTTCATGTCATATAATCTCAGTAACTTGTTTATAGAGCCAACTAGAATAACACTGACCACAGCTACTTGTCTAGATAACATTTTTACAAATATAAAGCCTAACAGCAAAAGTATAATAAATCAACTAGAATCAGATCACTGTGGACAACTTATTAGTTTTGATTGGCCGACAAAGAAAACTATAACTAAAGACATCACTGTTGTACCAATTACACAGGGCCGTCTGAATTTATTTAAATCTTACCTATTTAATAAATTGCAAGTAATGCCTTTAGAGGAAAATAACCCCAATGTTCTATATAATAATTTTTTTAATTTATTTAATACTGAATTTAAAAAAATATTTACATCGAAGACCATTACAATTAATACTAATACCAAATTTAGTGAATGGGCTACAACTGGAATTCATAAGAGTAGAATGAGGCTCTACAGCCTCTATGATGAAAAAACTTTCAACCATAATCCACTCTTTCTGGAATATGTAAAAAAATATTCAAAAACATTTAAACATGTTTGTCAAGCAGCAAAATCTTTATACTTAAGAAATAAAATAAGACATTCTAACGATAAAATCAAAACTACTTGGAAAATTATTAATAATGAAACTTGTAAAACAAAAGATCAAAACTCTGAGTTTAATCTAAATATTAATAATGTAATTGTAAAATCAAACTTAGATGTTGCTAGAGCTTTTGAAAATTTCTTTACCAATGTTCCCATATCTACCACTAAACATTTAAACTTATGTCCAACCAGGGCAATATCATTACTTTCTGCAAATGTTACTAAATGTTCAAATAATTTCCAAATTAAGTATGTTAATATCTCGGGTATCATAAAGTCATTTAAAGAGATTAATGTTAAAAAGACAGCTGACCTCTGGGGTATATCTGTTAAAGTAATAGGCTCTCTGATTGATATAATAGCGCCTGATCTAGCCCTAATATTTAACAAATGTATAGACTGTGGCACATTTCCAGACCTCATGAAGCATAGCAAAATAATACCTTTATTCAAGTCGGGTTGCTCATCAGATCCCTCTAATTATAGGCCTATCTCAATTTTGCCTACCCTGAGTAAAATATTTGAAAAACTAATACTGTGTCAACTACGCGCTCATTTTAACATAAATAAAATTATACATGATAAACAATTTGGATTCACTCGGGGACGTTCAACTGTTGACGCAGGTGTTGCATTAATGGAACATATTTTTAGTGCTTGGGAGGATTCACAAGATTCTTTAGGAATCTTTTGCGACCTTTCCAAAGCGTTTGATTGCGTCCAACATGAAATTCTAATCAGGAAATTGCAACACTATGGCATAAGAGGAAGTGCATTAAATTTATTAATCTCATATTTGAATAACAGGATACAGTATGTTGAAGTTAATAGTGTAAGGTCTTCAGGCTCCGTGTTAGGAATGGGTGTCCCGCAGGGTTCAATTCTCGGACCATTTCTGTTTTTAGTTTATATCAATGACCTACCCTATCTTATAAAGAACACACATGATATAGTATTGTTTGCGGATGATACATCACTATTATTTAAAGTTAATCGACATGCAACTACTATTGAACATGTAAATAATGCTATTTCTAAGGTAGAACAACGGTTCAAAGTAAACAATCTTCTTTTGAATGGTAAGAAAACGAAATGCTTAAAATTCATATTACCAAATGTAAAAAAGATTAACACACATATTAAATTAAATGGAGAAATGTTGGATCTTGTAAATAAGACAGTGTTCTTGGGTATAACTCTAGATGAAAAGCTTCAGTGGGGTGACCATATATCTGCCTTAGCAAACAGATTAAGCTCTGCAGCATATGCGGTTAAGAAGATAAGAGAACTGACTGACATAGATACGGCCAGAATAGTATATTTTAGTTACTTCCACAGCATTATGAGCTATGGTATCCTTTTATGGGGTAATGCTGCTGAGATCGATACGATATTTGTGCTGCAGAAGAGAGCCGTTAGAGCCATTTATAACATGGGATCTAGAATTTCGTTAAAGAATAAGTTTAAAGAAATAGGTATTATGACAGTGGCCTCACAATACATTTACGAGAATTTGATGTTTGTATAAAAGAATAAAAATAAGTTCACAAAACTAAGTGACTTACATAGTATTAATACTAGAAATAGGGGTAGACTTGTCATGCCTGCCACAAGACTCCATAAAGTCAGTAATTCCTTTAGGTGTCAGTGTGTTCGCTTCTATAATAAACTCCCCGAACATATAGCAAATATGTCTATAAATAAATTCAAAGCCTACACAAAAAGTAAATTAAGCAGCAAAGGCTATTACAATATCCAAGATTATTTAAATGATAAAGCAGCCTGGAATTGAATTGATCTACTTAAAGTGTGATTTTAATTGTTTGATGTTATTTATATTACTTATTTGATTTGTTTGATTTTAATTTTATCTGTTTGATATTATTTATTTATTATTATGAAATTTAGTGTATGACTGAACTTAAGCCATTGTAAATCAATGTTATGAGTTCAATAAACGTTTTGATTTTGATTTTGATTTTTTTGAATGCACGGCCGCTTATCTCGTCCTTTTGTTCTCGGCTCATCGGCGACACAGGTAACTAGCGCTGATATTCGGCTCGAATTTGGACCATATGTTGCGGAGTTAAGGTCGAGATTTGTTTGAGGTGATTGATTTTAAAGAAAACACGTGTAAAGTACCCGTCACGAGAAGCTATAAATTATGTAAACAAACATCTTTTACTAAGTAAACATTTTATACTGCGAGATAATAATAAATTGACCATATTCAATCGACATGAAATATAGACGGGTTATATGAAAGTAACAACCTATTAAATTTAGTCGGATCATATTTTAACGACGCAAAGCGCTATCGTTTGTGTTTCTTGGTACCGGAACGCGTCAACCGCAGGGATTGTAAACTATCGGGACGCCATTTTGAAATAAACGCGCCATTCGAGTTTCGAATGCGTACGAGTTTGTTTTATTGCTTTGCATATATCGCGGATCTGGTTGTTATTGTTAATTTTGTTATTGTTTCGTTATCACTTTTTTATTGTTGTTACTTTAATTGTTGCGTTAATTTTATTTGTTATTACGTATAATGGAGCCAGTAGCCAGTACATCTAAAGAAATAAATTCGCCACGAAAAAAACGTCAAAAGGTGCGTAATACAATTTATCTAAAATATATAATAAGTAAAAAGAAAGAGTTGTTTGTTCAAACGCGCTAATCTTTGGAAACTTAAGGTTAATATTAGAAGTAGGTTTTAAATTGTGAAGTAATTAGTTAGGTTAATTGGTGTACCTTTAGATATAGCTTGAGCTTCGTGTGACAAGTGACTACAGGTGACGAGCTTTACGGCTAATGAGAAAAATATTATGGTGATCAACGTATATAAGTACGTGAAAGAAAATTGGCCATCGAATGAATATCCCTACAAAACCGAAATAAATAAAAAAAACAGCATCGATTTTGGGAATTGGCATAGCATCTGTGTATAATATATTAAAAGAATATAAATCAGAAGAGGGAATAAAATCACCTATCAAGTCGTCTTTTAGTTGATTCAACGCTGTATTGGACACTAATATAAAAACAAAGTATTACAAGTTACAATGCTTGCATATACTTATATAGTTATAATTACTAATAGCTAGTGCTATTGAAAACGGATCGCACAGTTCGTATTAAATTTGTATATTTATAGCGTACTAGCTGACCCGGTAGACTTCGTACTGCCTCAATCGATGAATAAAAGACCTAAAGTTTTGTATAAAATAAACTTAAAACTTAAAAGGAATCCTTTTTTTAAGTGTTATCACCCGCGTTTTAAGGAAGTTTATTTTTTACCTCCTTAGAAAATTAGAAATATAAAAAAATTCTAATTAGTTACCTATTCATTTTAAACTATTATTTTTATTTGATTTCTGAACGACGGGGGAAACATCCCAGGAAAATCAAAATTGTTGTTTTTATTTAATTCCGCGTATTTTCATATTTATTCAACCTTTTAAACCTTCTCTGGACTTCCACAAATAATTCAAGACCAAATTAGCCAAATAGGTCGAGCTGTTATCGAGTTTTAGCGAGACTAACGAACAGCAATTCATTTTTATATATATAGATAAGTGTTGTGACAGTTATGAAGTCACAATGGCTCAAGCGGAAGATCGGCGCTGAGCATGCATAATATGTGTGCCAGCATATGCCGAGCTTGAGCTTATTTGCGGCTTACGTTCCTAGCCTTTTAATAAGTTAAACACACCATGTGTTTTATTGTTTAATTTCAAATTTAATTTAATTTAACAATTGTTTTATTTTTTGTGTGTTTTTTAGCTGCAATGGAAGACAATTAAAAATATATTAACATACATAGCAATGGGGAATTTGTACTTCCAGACCAGTTGGTCTGGAAATTATTTATATTAATTATAATTTATTAATTTCATCCGCCATACACAGGTGTGTATGGCGGATGAAATTAACAATAATTTCCTTGAAGTACCTGGGAATAAAATTGCGCCTGCTTCTGAAATTGATTATTGCCTAAATCATAAGAGAGGCGATTTCACATTCTCCATTACAACTGTGTTTGAAACTGATATTCTTAAACATCTTCGAAGCTTACATTCAAATGCATTGGGGTGTGATGGATTTTTTTTATGGAATAGGAGGACAAACGAGCGTACGGGTCATCTGTTGTTAAGTGATCACCGCCGCCCACAATCTCTTGCAACACCAGAGGAATCACAGGAGCGTTGCCGGCCTTTAAGGAAGGTGTACGCGCTTTTTTTGAAGGTACCCATGTCGCATCGTCCCTGAAACACCGCACAAGGAAGCTCATTCCACAGCTTCATAGTACGTGGAAGAAAGCTCCTTGAAAACCGCACTGTCCTCCACACATCCAGATGGTGAGGATGATATCCTAACTTGTCGCGTGTCGTGCGAAGGTGGAATTCGGCGGCAGGAATCAGGTTAAACAGCTATTCGGAACACTCCCCGTGATAAATGCGGTAGAAGACACACAATGAAGCGACTTCTCTACACAACGCCAAGTGCTCCAGACCTTCACAGAGCACTGGGTCCCCCACAATTCGAGCTGTTCTACGTTGCACGCGGTCAAATGGATCGAGCTGATACTGGGGTGCGCCAAACCAGACATGACAGCAATACTCCATGTGTGGCCGGACCTGCGCTTTGTAGAGCGCTAGTATGTGGGCCGGCTTGAAGTATTGCCGTGCTCTATTAATGACGCCCAGTTTCTTTGAAGCCAATTTGGCTTTGCCCTCCAGATGACCACGAAATTGGCAGTCGCTCGAGATTTCGAGACCCAGTATTCCGATACTAGGCGAGGCTTTAAGGGAAGTGTTGAACAAAAGCGCAAACTTAATTTTGCGCAATTTCATTAGACATGTTGAAGTTATCTCTACCGTACACAAGTAAGAATATTACAGCTATAATCAATCTCTCCATTGCATCTTCAATTTTTCCGTCTGCCTGGCGTAACCTCAGGCCAATTAGTATTTTTCCATGTATGTCCTATGAACAGCTCAGAGGATTCTTAGAAAAAAATGACCTACTTCCACAATTACAATCTGGCTTTAGAAAACTTAGGAGCAGGACTACTGCATTATTAGATGTGGTTGATAATGTTCTTGAAGCCTAGGACAGAGGTGAGTGTACCATTTTGATTTTATGAGACTATTCCCGGGCTTTCAAAAATCAAAATCAAAATCAAAACGTTTATTGAACTCATGACATTGATTTACAATGGCTTAAGTTCAGTCATACACTAAATTTCATAATAATAAATAAATAATATCAAACAGATAAAATTAAAATCAAACAAATCAAATAAGTAATATAAATAACATCAAACAATTAAAATCACACTTTAAGTAGATCAATTCAATTCCAGGCTGCTTTATCATTTAAATAATCTTGGATATTGTAATAGCCTTTGCTGCTTAATTTACTTTTTGTGTAGGCTTTGAATTTATTTATAGACATATTTGCTATATGTTCGGGGAGTTTATTATAGAAGCGAACACACTGACACCTAAAGGAATTACTGACTTTATGGAGTCTTGTGGCAGGCATGACAAGTTTACCCCTATTTCTAGTATTAATACTATGTAAGTCACTTAGTTTTGTGAACTTATTTTTATTCTTTTATACAAACATCAAATTCTCGTAAATGTATTGTGAGGCCACTGTCATAATACCTATTTCTTTAAACTTATTCTTTAACGAAATTCTAGATCCCATGTTATAAATGGCTCTAACGGCTCTCTTCTGCAGCACAAATATCGTATCGATCTCAGCAGCATTACCCCATAAAAGGATACCATAGCTCATAATGCTGTGGAAGTAACTAAAATATACTATTCTGGCCGTATCTATGTCAGTCAGTTCTCTTATCTTCTTAACCGCATATGCTGCAGAGCTTAATCTGTTTGCTAAGGCAGATATATGGTCACCCCACTGAAGCTTTTCATCTAGAGTTATACCCAAGAACACTGTCTTATTTACAAGATCCAACATTTCTCCATTTAATTTAATATGTGTGTTAATCTTTTTTACATTTGGTAATATGAATTTTAAGCATTTCGTTTTCTTACCATTCAAAAGAAGATTGTTTACTTTGAACCGTTGTTCTACCTTAGAAATAGCATTATTTACATGTTCAATAGTAGTTGCATGTCGATTAACTTTAAATAATAGTGATGTATCATCCGCAAACAATACTATATCATGTGTGTTCTTTATAAGATAGGGTAGGTCATTGATATAAACTAAAAAAAGAAATGGTCCGAGAATTGAACCCTTTAGATACAATTAACCGCGAACTTCTTTTAGCGAAACTCTCTTTTTACGGTTTCGAATCTGAGACTATCTGCTGGTTTAAAACCTTTATTAACATTAGGTGTGAAAATAGTCTTAGTACTTGTATCTCTCGTTGCGCCCATGTTTGTAGGGGAGTTCCTCAAAGCTCAATTTTAGGGCCACTTCTGATTATACTTTACACAGCAGATCTGTATAAAAATTGCAAATATCATATCTGTGCTGATGATATACAGTTGTACATATCTATTAAAGTAGGAGATTTGAATTCTGCTCTAATAGAAAATACAGGAAGACCTAAATCGCATTTCGATATGGTCAAAAAATAACTGCCTTGAGTTAAACGCGAAAAAAACAAAATATATGATATTAGGAAGTAATCATCAAGTCAACACAACATCAGACAATAAACCCAAAATTTTTATAAATCCAGTACAAATAGACAGAGTCTCTGAAGCGCGAGTTAAGGGTGCTCACCCTATAGATTTATGCTTTGTCAGCCAAAGTAGAGCATAGCAACAAGTCGTAGATACCTTTACTTTACACGTGTAGAACCTTCTGGAAATAATATTGCTGATGTACCAAATTACTTTCCCACAGAAATTATTGCTGATGGACCAAATTACTTTCCCACATAAATATGACTCTCTTTGTTAGAATAAGCTATATAATGTAAGTTTCCGTAAAATTAAGTATTCTGTGTTTAGTCTTAGCTCAGTAAACATTGTAAATCGGGTTTATTGAATAAAGTTATTTTTTATAAAGTAACCATTCAGTTATTCCTTGAATGGCGCAGCCGGTAAGTGACCTTGTCGTTTGGGTCCTCTGTGCCATCGCGAATAAAAATTTTCGGGCAACAAATAAGCCTCTTAACGTTCGTTTTAACGATTAAACCGGTCATCGAACCAAAAATAAATTTGTCAAGAGATGACACGGCGCGGAGCAAGCTGACCAGAATCACTGATCACAGAAGGAGAGCGGAGTAGCGGGTTATGTGAGTAAATCTTTTCACTATCCTGTCAAACTTCTTTTTATATTTTCCTGGTGATCTTTATATGTGTTTCGTGTAATAATAGGGATTAGAAAAAGCCCGTCCAGCACGTTGCATATATAATTTAGGAAGCTTTGAAAATAATTCCAGTATTCAGTGGAGAGACAAGACTCTTATCGTTGTTCATCCGCAAAACGGAATACATTATTAGTTTATATAGAGGAACTGAAGTACAAAATGAATATCTTTTTAATGCAATTACTAGTAGATTAGGCGGGGAAGCAGCTAACTTAATTGGTGAAAGAGAGTCAATACAGACTTGGGTTGAATTAAAACAAATATTACAGGATTATTTTGGGGATCCAAAGACGGAGGATTGCCTTGTCCTTGAGTAAGAAAGTTTGAAAATAAATAGAGGCACAGAACCGCGCCTGACCAAGGACAAACGAGGCAGTAACACCACGGCACCCCGCTCCACACTCAACGTGGACTTTTGCAATATCAGGGGAATTCACTCCAATTTAAACGCCGTCCACCACCACCTTGAGAAGGCGCAGCCGGCCTTGTGTTTCCTTACACACCTGTGTATGGCGGATGAAATTAATAAATTATAATTAATATAAATAATTTCCAGACCACCTGGTCTGGAAGTACAAATTCCCCATTGCTATGTATGTTAATATATTTTTAATTGTCTTCCATTGCAGCTAAAAAACACACAAAAAATAAAACAATTCTTAAATTAAATTAAATTTGAAATTAAACAATAAAACACATGGTGTGTTTAACTTATTAAAAGGCTAGGAACGTAAGCCGCAAATAAGCTCAAGCTCGGCATATGCTGGCACACATATTATGCATGCTCAGCGCCGATCTTCCGCTTGAGCCATTGTGACTTCATAACTGTCACAACACTTATCTATATATATAAAAATGAATTGCTGTTCGTTAGTCTCGCTAAAACTCGATAACAGCTCGACCTATTTGGCTAATTTGGTCTTGAATTATTTGTGGAAGTCCAGAGAAGGTTTGATCGTGTATGGCACAAGGCGCTCCTCTCCAAACTTCCATCATTTGGGCTTCCCGAGAGCTTGTGCAATTGGACCTCCAGCTTCCTCACTGGGCGCAGCATACAGGTCGTTGTCGACGGATATTGCTCGAACCCGAAGCCCGTGAATGCTGAAGTGCCCCAAGGCTGTGTGCTATCTCCTACGCTGTTTCTTCTGCATATCAATGATATGTTGGACACCTCCAACATTCATTGCTATGCAGACGACAGCACTGGTGATGCCGTATACACTGGCCATGCAGGTCTCTCTCGGGAAATCGTCGACCAGTGCCGGGAGAAACTTGTGTCTTCTTTCGAGTCCTCTCTTGAGAAGGTCGCGGAATGGGGAAAATTGAACCTTGTCCAATTTAACCCCCAGAAGACTCAAGTTTGCGCGTTTACTACTAAAAAACCTCATTTATCGTATCACCGCTCTTCGACAACACTTCCCTCAAAGCCTCGCCTAGTATCGGAATACTGGGTCTCGAAATCTTGAGCGATTGCCAATTTCGCGGTCATCTGGAAGGCAAAGCCAAATTGGCTTCAAAGAAACTGGGCGTCATTAATAGAGCACGGCAATACTTCAAGCCGGCCCACATACTAGCGCTCTACAAAGCGCAGGTTCGGCCACACATGGAGTATTACTGTCATCTCTGGTCTGGCGCACCCCAGTATCAGCTCGATCCATTTGACCGCGTGCAACGCAGAGCAGCTCGAATTGTCGGAGACACAGTGCTCTGTGAATCACTTGGCGTTGCGTAGAGACGTCGCTTCATTGTGTGTCTTCTACCGCATTTATCACGGGGAGTGTTCCGAAGAGCTGTTTAACCTGATTCCTGCCGCCGAATTCCAACTTCGCACGACAGGCCACAGTTAGGATATCATCCTCGATGTGTGGCGGTCCTCCACAGTGCGGTTTTCAAGGAGCTTTCTTCCACGTACTACAAAGCTGTGGAATGAGCTTCCTTGTGCGGTGTTTCCGGGACGATACGACATGGGTACCTTCAAAAAAAGCGCGTACACCTTCCTTAAAGGCCGGCAACGCTCCTTTCCTCTGGTGTTGCAAGAGATTGTGGGCGGCGGTGATCACTTAACAACAGGTGACCCGTACGCTCGTTTGTCCTCCTATTCCATAAACAAAAGAGGCGAAAGTTATTTAGATTTTTGTAACCGAATACAACAAATAAGGAGTATTTTAATAGCCAAAATCAATGAAACTGTCGATGATGCAGCTGTTAGGTTATCTAAACAAAATATATACACGGATCTTTCTATGAAAGGTTTCTTGTTTAATTTGCCGAAATATTTAGTAAGGTTAGTGCGATTTAAAAATGTCTCAACATTAGAAGACGCATTAAAAGCTGTTTTAGAGGAACAATATTTTCAAGAAGTTTATGATCAAAAACAAACAAGGTCCACTCAAATTAATCAAAACTTTCAACGGCGAAACATTCATCAATATAATTATAATCAACAAGCATCGACATGTACATACAATAACTTGCCGAAAATGCAACGGTATATTAATTATTTCACCTCCCATCGTAATAATTCACCACATTATGCATTTCAAACAGAAAATGGGAATAGGTCCCGTAATAACTTTTCTCCACATAATTCATTACAATTAAGAATCAATAATAGGAACCAGAATAATCCTTTGAATCAAAGTAATCCATCCTATAATAATTATAATACATTGGAACAAGCGAGGCCGCAGTTCCCAAATCGGTAAAATGCTGACAACACTCGTCGCGGCTCGCAACACGTACAGCCAACGCCGGCGACGGGATCAGGTTGCAATACCGATGTAACCATGAGAACAGCTAGTTCGAGACGTGTGAACTATACCGATTATAATGATAATGAAAATAATGTGTTACCAAGTACTTTTAATGATAATGAACAAGTAGGACATTTTTACATAAGGGCCCCTACACACGAGGACGGATAAAATTAAATTGTAATATATTAAATCTCCCGCATATACGTATACCAGAAATTAATGCTATCTTTATGATTGATACCGGTAGTCAACACTCGTTTATAAGCCCAAAGTTAGCGAATCAATATTTTTGCGACTTCAAGCGAAATGAAAATTTTGAAGTAGTTAGTACTCATGCTAGTAGTAAGCATAATGAAGTAGTGTTTATACCTTTACCTAGATTATTTAAAAGTGATGAATGGCACAAATTTTATATTTACTGTGTTGATGATAGTTATAACAGCTTAATTGGTAGTGATTTATTGACTCAACTTCACGCAAATATCGATATGAGAAATAAAAAACTATTTACAAAGGGCACTTGCATACCGATTATTTATATTCCGCCAATACGTGAAATTTATGTGTTACCTTGTAGCGAATTAAGAGTCAAACTTCCAGTAAATTTGTTACATGGTGAGGGCATATTAAACTTCACAGAATTTACTGAAGGTGTTAGAATGCCAACAGCTTTAGTAAACTATATAAAAAGCTATGTAAAATGTGTACACATGGTTACGCGACAACTGTTATTCAAAATTCCAGATCCGAGCAAACGGAATTAACAGTGATTTCTTTTTTTAAAGTCGAACAGTTCTCATGAACGAATTTAGAATTTGATAGGGTAAATTTAAATTTTACTGATAAGTTTAATTATAATATAGATCAACTGCTAACAGATAATCTCTCAAAGTTAAGAGTAGATCATATGAATGAGGAGGAAAAGCAATCAGTAATTAATATTTGCAAAGAATTTAAAGAAATTTTTTATTGTAAGGACGTACCTCTTTCTTTTACTAATGAGGTAAAGCACAAAATTAGGACTAAAAATGAAGATCCAATACATATTAAAGCCCATAGGTTACCGCCTAAACAAACAGCAGAAATTAGGAACCAAGTAGAGAAAATGCTCAAAGATAACGTGATTCAAAAGTCTTTTTCACCTTGGAGTGCACCGGTTCATCTGGTACCCAAGAAAGTAGATAATTCAGGCATAAAGAAATGGAGGATGGTCATAGACTACAGACGCCTTAATGAAATAACTATTGACGATAAATACCCTCTTCCGAATATCAATGATCTTTTTGATATGTTAGGCAAGAGTACATATTTCACAACTTTAAATTTAGCGAGTGGACACCATCAAATAGAGGTGGAAAATGAGGATAGAGCCAAAACAGGATTTAGCACACCTTTTGGCCAATACGAATTTAGTAGAATGCCATTTGGCCTAAAACGGCACCGGCTATATTCCAGCGACCAATGGACAACGTTCTAAGGGGATTACAAGGTATCCATTGCCTGGTATACCTTGATGACGTAATCATCTTTGCTAAAAGTATTCAAGAGCATAATGAAAAACTTGGACAGTATTTGAAAGCATTCGCGAAACCAACTTAAAAGTGCAACTATCAACAGTCTCATTTTTTACGTAAGGAAGTGTTATATTTAAGGCACACGATAACTAGCGAGGGCTTAAAACCTAATAATGATAAGATAGAAGCCGTACTAAAATATCCTATACCGAAAACCACAACGGAAATCAAAAGTTTTCTTGGTCTTATAGGATATTATAGGAAATTTATTAAAGACTTTGCGAAAATTACAAGGCCGATAACAGACTATTTGAAAAAAAGGTAAAAGTATCGATTTAAATGCTGATTATATAGAAAGCTTTGAAACTTGTAAAAAACTTCCCACAAATTCCCCATTATTACAATTCCCAGATTTCAATAAGCCTTTTATTTTGACCACCGATGCATCAAACTATGCAATCGGGGCAATACTTTCATAAGGCACTATAGGCTCAGATAAACCTGTGGCATATGCTAGCCGAACTTTGAGTGATACCGAGTCTAGGTATAGCAACATAGAGAAGGAACTTTTAGCAGTCATCTGGGCAGTAAAGCATTTCAGACCGTATTTGTGGGGTAAAAAGTTCCACATTTATACAGACCATAGGCCCTTAGCCTGGCTTTATTCACTTAAGGAACCAAATAGTAAACTCACTAGATGGCGCCTTAGACTTGAGGAATATGATATATAAATTAATTATAAAAAAGGGTCACAGAACTCAAATGCAGATGCTTTATCTCGTGTAAAAATAAACAGCTTAAGAGCGGATAGTAATAATATCGTAGTTAGTTTAAATGGTAGACAAATTAGGGAAATAAAGGTTAATATGTTAGATAATGACAGCGAATCAATGCAAGTTAATATAGATGATAAAGAAACTTCTAGAATTTTAGAAGATAAAAATGAAAGTGAAGTAACAATTTGCTTATCAGAATCGGATTCAGATAGGATGAGTATAGATAGAAAAGAGATTCCTGTCATAGACATATCGGAATCAGATGACGGAGCTACTGCTCACTCAATAACGAATAGGGAACATGAAGGCATACCAATTTTAAATGAAGCCATTGATACCAAACCTAGACAAATACTTATCTGCATTTGGTATAAAAATGACATCAGTGTAAAAGACATTTCTAATAATAGCCAAAAAATAATTGAGGTTCACATGCCTGCTATTAATAATGAACATTTAGTTAAACAGTTTTTAAAAGAGTATATAGTCTTTAAACAAAAGAATTTCATTTATTTCGAAGAGGAAATATATAGGAAAATCTTTAATAAAGTAGTAACAGCTTTATATAAAAAGGGCTCTCAAAATTTAATAGAATGTACAGAAAGAGTAGTTAATGTAACAAATGAAGAAGAGAAAAGAGAGATTGTTATTAAATATCATGAGGGCAAAACTGTTCATCGGGGTATACGAGAAACATTCACAAAGCTTAGAAGACACTATTGGTGGTCTAACATGACAGTTATGATTTCTGCCATAATAAATGCATGCGAGCAGTGTAGGAAAATGAAATATGATAGAAAACCCATTAAGCCCCCAATACAACTCACTCAAACACAGTGTGTGTCATTTGAAGAAGTTTTTATAGATTTTTTGTACATAGAAAATAATTATTATTTAACTATAGTGGACGCGTTTAGTAAGATAGCACAAGCATTTAATGTACCCAATAGAAGTACGCCGGAATTTGTTAAAGCATTAATTAAGTACTTTAGTGGCTATGGAGTCCCAAAAAGATAAATAGCGACCCCGACACCGAATTCAATAATAATCTAATTAAAGAATTACTAACTTGTACAAAATTGAAATGCATGTAGGGACACCAAACAACTCTAATTCAATGGATATTGTTGAACGTTTTCATTCGACAGTTCTTGAAATTTATAGGTTAGCAAAATATGAAAAAAGCGACCCAGATGCAGCATCAGTAATGACATATGCTATTATGGCATATAACAACACTATTCATAGCGTAATGAATTTCACACCTTTTGAAATAGTATTTGGACATACAGAATCAGGAAATGCGTTTGATATTGAGATAAAAATTTATTATAGAAATTAGTTCAGGATCATAGGAAAAGACTCAAGGTATTATATGAATATGTAAGCGAAAAGATTATAGAGAATAAAAGTAAAGTGGTAGAGAAAAAAGGCGGTGAAAATCCTCCAGAGATACAGGAAGGCAACGAAGTTTTCATGAAAACAACTAGGAATCGAAAAGGCAAGGAAATGCCACGGTACGAAAAAGCCAAAGTTATAGGGAAAATGAATAGGAATATTGTACCGGTAAAATAAGGGAAAAGGAATACAAAAGTAGCAATAAAAAACGTAAAACGCCCTCCACAGGTGGTGGCAAGCAGTCTTGACGCTCCTGGTCCTAGTGGAATCAGCAAGCAGCGTAAACCTGCAAGATATGAATCCGGGAATAGCGCCGTTACGGAGAAGTACAGCAGTGATTCAGAATAGCCAGTGGACTATTTTTAAGACGTTAGATTTAGAAACTTTAGCTAAATACTTAGAAACTAATATAAACCAGTATTTTATATTAAAAGATATGATTTACTCGCAAAATGAGTATCATAATGAACTTGTAGGATTAGCTTCACAGATTGAATCTTTTATGCAACTTACAAAAGATAGATTTAAACAAATTATGCCCAGTAAAAGGCTTAAAAAGGCTAAATAAACCCGTTAGGTTCTATTATTAAATTAATTTCAGGCAATTTAGACAATGATGATGCTATTAGATATAATTCCGAGATTACTCATCTCAAGGACAGAGAACATTCGTAGAAAGAAAACTGTCACTTATGCAAAAAGCTTTTGATAAGCTTGTTAATGTTTCAGATGATTTAAAACATAACTTACTTCGACTGAATATTAAAACTTCGCAGCTACAAACATTGCAGTATAATCGGTCAACAATACATAATATAGTCAGTCAAATGAATACTCTTTATCAAATCTTAAATAACTTTCGAACTATCTATAATGTAATACAAGAGATAGAAACAGCAATAGCCTTTAGTAAAATACATATACTTCACCAATCTATAATCAATTCTACAGAATTATTTAATATATTATTAGAAATAGAAAAATATCATAGATTAGTGTATACTTGTAGGTAAAGACAACCTAATGAAATTAGAAACTACTATTGTTCTTAAATCGTATTCTGATAATAATAAGTTAGTTTTTGTGTTGGAAGTTCCCCTGCTAGACACGATCACATATAATTATTACAAAATTATCCCGATACCTATATATAATCCTATTTCTTTAAAAACATCTGTTATAATTACCGAGTATCTTTACCTCATAGTGAATGGATTGAAATACAGACCCGTGTCAACTCCATGCCAGCAAATAGAGAATGATCGAGTACTTTGTAAGGAAGATAACATCGTGCAATACGCCGTATTCTTCATGCCATAAGAATGTTGTACAAATAGAGGACCTTAGTATTCATCTAGTCAGCAAATAGAATATGGTTACTTTTCACAAAGAAAAACATAATTCTTACTGAGACCTGCAAAGAGGAAGCCAGGAAATACAACCTAAAAGGAACATTTTTGGTCATTCCCAATGGAAGCTGTGAAACACAAATTGGCGACAAGATTATCAGTAAAGTAGCTGAAACAAGGACACCCGAGGTGAAATTGCTGCTGAATCCTGTAACGATGCCAGAGCTGCAACAAGAAATCAGAATAGAAGACAGCCAGGTCGACCTTCGCGGTGTAGACCTTAACGATATCAAAGATATTCTCAATAGTGCAAAATACAATAGTGAAAGTGGTGACAAAAATAAAACTTTAGTGACCCAGGATATAAGTGTATGGAGAATAAGTATCATAGTAATAATGTTTGTGATTTAATAGCCTTTGTAATTGTTAAATTAAAGTTGTTTAAGAAAATCCTTCAGATACGTCTTAATCATCTGGTACCAAAAGATTCGTCTCCAGCTGATTTCTCTCTTAAGGGGGTAGGAGTTAAGGGTGCTCACCCTATAGATTTATGCTTTGTGAGCCAAAGTAGAGCATAGCAACAAGTCGTAGGTACATTTACTTTACACGTGAAGAACCTTCTGGAAACAATATTGCTGATGTACCAAATTACTTTCCCACAGAAATTATTGCTGATGTACCAAATTACTTTCCCACAGAAATATGACTCTCTTTGTTAGAATAAGCTATATAATGTAAGTTTCCGTAAAATTAAGTATTCTGTGTTTAGTCTTAGCTCCGTAAACATTGTAAATCGGGTTTATTGAATAAAGTTATTTTTTTATAAAGTAACCATTCAGTTATTCCTTGACTCGCGCAACCTAGGAGTTGTATTTGACGAATCCTTGCGATTTCAAAATCATATTCTTGGTTTTGCCAAAAATTGTTTTCATAGGTTAAAGTTACTTTACCGCATCAGAAATTCGCTAAGCGTTTGCGTTCGCAAAGAGTTATGTGAAACATTGATTCTCTCTAAATTTAACTACGCTAATGTGACTACAGTGATTGGGCCTAGGTTGCTGGTGGCTTCAAAAAAGTTATACAAAGGGTACAAAATGCTTGCACAAGATTTTGTTATTATATTCCTTACACATAACACCCTTTTTGAACACCATCAACAAAATGAAGATGAAATTACGTAGACAATTACAGTTTGTCGTTACTTTTTAGCGTGGTTAAGTATAGAATACCATTTTACCTACATAAAAGGCTTAAGTGATTATCGGAACAGACATTGAAACTACAAGATTAGTTTATTTTAGTTACTTTCACAGCATTATGTTGTATGGTATATTATTTTGAGGAAATGCTTCTGACATTGATTCTATTTTTGTGCTGCAGAAAAGAGCTGTTCGGGCAATTTATGCCCACTTCTAGGCTTAGTAAACTCGACAACTCATTCATCGGTAATTGCGTTAGATTTTATAATACAAGTTCAAAGCCTATATTAAACATAAACTTATGGAAAAATCGTTTTACAAATTAAAGGATTATTTAGATGATAAGATAGCTTGGGTATGAATTGCTCTAAAAGATTTGAGCTTTAATTAGCCTTAATTAAATATAATAGTATTTATAATTATAATATAAGCAGAATGGTCAAATTGTAAGTGAGTGTTGTTGAATATATTGTAGATGAACATTCTTGTTTTTTGTTATTTGGTGGAGTTCTTCTGACAGTTTTCATCATGCTCGCTTAAATGTCACTGCTTGTGGCGGCGACGTGGGACGGGTCGTTCCCTTCCCTAAAATATGGTCGAGGGAGGCGATGGCTGCCCCATGCGTCATGCTCGTGAACGGGCGCTACTTGCGGTGGCAGGATGATCCTGAGCCGGAAACTCTGCTTCATGGTTTATTTTATTTTATTTGTTTTAAAATTAAAAAGTATATTTTTATAATTTCTAATAAAATGGTCGCTAAATACCTTTATTTATTTACGGTGTGTGTGGATTGATTCATCTACTGTACCATGGCCTACTATTATTGTTGATACGGTAGTAGTCGGCCGTGACTGTACTCAATGACTCTTGTTTTCACGTATTAATTTACTTTTTTTTTTGAGTATTTGTAGTTTGAGTGTTATTGTTGCATCACTTTACATATATTGTAACTGAAATGATTTGTGAGTGAGTGATTGTTAAAATGATATATTATGATATGAATGACGATGATAGATGAAATACTCCCCGCATTTGACACAGTAGCAAAATAGAAAAATATTTAAATTAAATACAACTTTGTATAATGCGACATTCCACAACAATGAAAATTTAATGTTATTTGACACAAATAAATTCATTAATTATAAACTGAAAATAACCAATGGTAACCTATACCTACCATTTATAGCTAAGCGACAACTGGCTACTTTAGTAGCTTATAGTCTTAGTCAACAAACTACTTCCTCTGTAGTATTATTTAATAAACATGCCTCTATTGGGGAATGTAGTAGTACTAATGTACAAAAATATAACAATGAAGATTTTTCTTCAATTTATTTAAGTTAAGTTATTTGACAAGGGAGGACAACTCTTGCAATATCATACAAAATAGGCAACATTCACCAAATATAAATGTTACTGCTATAGATAATCATAATATAAAGCTCATAAATATTGTTCACCAATTCTGGTGGTGTATATTCATACAAGGTATCTCAAGTAAGGAATTAGAAATTGAACTGTTTTTGAGCTGCGGTAATAAAGATATATTATGTATTACAGAACATTGGCGTAAGAGTCATCAGCTCCAGTTTAGTTTTAGAGAACATAAAGTAGTCAGTTCGATTTGTAGAAGTAGGGCTATACATGGAGGTTCCCTAATTATTATTAATAACAGACTAAAATGTAAAAAATAGAAGAGATATTGCTAATCTCTCTATAGAACAACTTATTGAGATAGCTTGTATAGAACTAGAGCAATTTATTAATGTAAGTGTATACCGCCCCCCCCACTGCATCATATGAACAATTCCAACATAGAATGGAGGAAGTACTATCAAAATTTAGCAAAACCAGCAAGTCAATTTTAGTGTGTGGAGATTTTAATATAAACTTGCTTGAATAACAGTAAACAACAAACATTGTTTTAATGATTGGGCAACAATGGGTATCCACAAAAGTCGTAAACGCTTACATGACCTTTATTATGAGAAACATTACAATAATAGTGAAGAATTTAAAATATATGTAAAAAAAATACCCCAAGCTCTTTAAAGTAGTTTGTCATGAAGCGAAAATACGTTTCATTGCAGATAAAATTAAAAACAGTAATAATAAAGTAAAAGCGACTTAGAGTGTAATGACAATGAAACTGGTAGATCGAATTGCCGTAACACCTCTATCTGTTTAAATATTAATAATCGCGTTAACTGTCACCAGTGTCTGAGGGAGTTATGCGAAAATAACAACCAAGTAACTCTTCAATGGATAAAGGGTTACAGTAACTCACGAGGGAATGATGCCGCTGATGAATTGGCCAGGAGAGGCTCAGCGATGACAGCAAAAGGACCAGAACCAACTATCCCTCTCCCGCCTAGCTGGCCTACGAAGGTAATACGCCAACACACCAAGGAATTACATAATAAGTACTGGATGGAAGTAAGTGGGTGTAGACAAGCAAAAGAAGCTCTACCTCAAATAGACCCCAAGCTCTCTCGCAAGCTAGTAAAACTTCCACGACCTAGGTTACGGAAAATAACTCATGTACTAACGGGTCACGGCCCTTTTCACAAGCATCTGTTCAATATAGGTGTCACCGACAGCCCACTGTGCAGAGCCTGCACGGAGGCGGACGAAACGGCCGCACACGTCATTTTGGAGTGTAGGAGTGTGGCCACATACCGGGCCAAACACCTGGGGTCACCGAGGACTCTCCCCGATGTCATGGGTGACATCAGAGGTTTGATACATTACCTTGAGGAACTGGGGTGGCAGGATTAGCCGCCCTCCTCACCACGCAAAATAGGCGCGCTGTAGTCGTCGAGTTGCGGATAATAGCCCATGATAATATAACCTATAACCTATAATCGCGTTATAAATTCGGAAATAGAAATTGCAAATGAATTTGATAAATACTTCTCCGAAATCCCGATTGTCACGACCAAAGACCTTAACTCTTCGCCAAAAGCAGCATAATATGATATGCTTAAATTACACGTACCAGTATCTTCCACTGATTTGAAATTTAAGTATGTTACAGGTGGCGATATAATAAAAATCTTCAAATTAATTAACCTAAAAAATACAAAAGACCTATGGGGCCATTCGACTAATATTGTAAAATACATACTTGACTCTTTAGCACCTGAATTAGCAATAATATTTAATGAATGCATAGATGAGGGTGTGTTCCCTGACCTCATGAAATACAACAAAGTTATACCTTTGTTTAAATCGGGCAGTTCTTTTGACCCTGCTAATTTCAGACCTATTTCAGTGCTGTATGTTTTTAGTAAAATTTTTCAAAAACTTTTGCTTCAACAGCTACAGATGCATTTTTGTAAATTAATGAACAAAAATCAGTTTGTTTTCACTAGGGGCTTATCCACAATTAATGCGGGTACTAGACTCATTGAGAACATCCTTGATGCCTTGGAAGAGTCACAGGATGGATTGGGCATTTTTTGTGATTTGTCCAAATCATTTGACTGCGTCCACCATGAAACTTTATTCCTAAAACTAAAACATTATGGAATGAAAAATAGAGCCCTAAATTTGTTAAAATCATATTTAAGCGAAAAAGTTCAGATAGTCGATGTAAATGGCAAACGGTCTTCGGGTAAACCTGTGGGAATAGGTGTTCCACAGGGTTCTATTCTCGGTCCTTTCTTGTTTCTTATATATATTAACGATCTACTGTTTGTGGTAGATGATAGCCATGAGATTTTATTGTTTGCTGATGATACTTCACTTATTTTTAAAGTGAAGCGACGTGCGGATATTGATGATGAGGTAAGCAATGCTCTCTCAAAGATAACAGCTTTAAGGGTAAATGAATACACTTCTATAATAAAGTCCCAGCCACTGTTCAGGCATTATCTATAAATAAATTTAAATGTTTTATAAAAAAATGGCTCTGTCGTAAATCCTATTACTCCACTGCTGAATATCTAAATGATCGGACAGCCTGGGACTAGATTTTTTTTTATGGAATAGGAGGACAAACGGGCGTACGGGTCACCTGTTGTTAAGTGATCACCGCCGCCCATACTCTCTTGCAACACCAGAGGAATCACAGGAGCGTTGCCGGCCTTTAAGGAAGGTGTACGCGCTTTTTTTGAAGGTACCCATGTCGTATCGTCCCGGAAACACCGCACAAGGAAGTTCATTCCACAGCTTTGTAGTACGTGGAAGAAAGCTCCTTGTAAACCGCACTGTGGAGGACCGCCACTCATCCAGATGGATTAGATAGATTGTGATTATTTTATAGCGATAGAAATGACTGTACAATATTGTATATTTTTATTGAAAAGAGCGCAAAAAAAGAAGCTGGGAGAGTTTCTTGCGCCGCTTCTTCTGTCTCAGAGCGCCATTTGTTTCCGAAGCGGTAGTGGTATCTAGTAGTATAAGAAATGACATCAAAAAGAATTCTAAAGGAATCAATTTTGAGAAAATAAATGCCCTTTATGCCTTTATGAGTTTCTTGCCACGTCTTCTTATTAAAGCTCAACCCTCAAAGGCGGTGGGAATATAAAAAGAAAAGTCATTTCCTTGACCTGCATGAATGGACTGATTTTGATTTGATTACCCTAAAGGATTGAGCCTTTGATTACTGTTAGTAAAAATATGATATTAATTACAAGTTTAAGCACAATCAACCTTAGGTGCTTTTATTGATATCGAAGGCGCCTTCGACAAAACCTCTTTCACTAGCATAGGCCGAGCGCTAGCTGTTCATGATGTAGATCCTACAATTGCCGGGTAGATAGACAGCATGTTGAGGCATAGGGCGATACGATTCACTGTGAACACCAGTACTAGATTTGTGATGGCAACGGGCTGCCCACAAGGAGGGGTACTCTCGCCGCTGCTCTGGAACCTTGTGGTAGATGAGCTCATCACAAGGCTAAACAAAAAGAAACTGTACACGTTGAGCTATGCTGACGACCTCGCCATTCTAATAACAGGACCAGTTGAGAGCGTCTTATGTAGCCTCATGAGATATGCTTTTAAGATTCTGGAAGAATGGTGCGCGCAACACAAACTTACAGCTTATCCGTCAATAACGGAGCTAATACTATTCACAAACAAACGCAGCCTTGGTTATCTTACATTACCAAAACTGTTCAACACCAAACTAAGCCTTACTAAAGAAGTATAATACCTGGGGGTCATACGGGATAGTAAGTTGCTTTGGAACAAACACCTTTAACATAAGCTGGATAAAGCATGCATCATCTTTTGGCAGTGTAGAAGACTCATAAGCAAAACCTGGGCTCTTGCTCCAAAGATAAGCAGATGGCTCTATACAGCAGTCCTCAGACCCAATATCTCCTACGGAGCAATAGCTTGGTGGCCCAGGACAGAGCTTGTGACAGTACAAATCAAGCTGCAGCGTTTCCAGCGGCTGGCTTGCACAGCCATAACAGGATGCATGCGCACCACGCCTACTTCTGCCCTTGAAACTATTCTAAGGCTAACACCACTCGACATATACTTTCAACAAGAAGCGACAATGGCGACTCTACGTCTAAAGCTGTTGGGTGTATGGAAGAATGAAGACTGCCTACTAGATAATCTCTGGAATAGGGTAACAAAGGACTATCCACTCTGTGAGGTACCATGCGACAAGATTCCTAAAACACATGCTTTTCATAAGAACTATCACATACAGCTATATGAGAAAGATGCTGACTAGTCAGGTGTCAACGAATTAAGAATTTACACAGACGGCTCGAAAATGGCTACTGGAACTGGTGCCGGCATATTCTCACAGGAACTAAACATACACACTTCCATACCCTTGGGCACACACAGCTCCATCTTCCAATGTGAGCGCGTAGCCATCAAGGAAGCCGCCAGCGCTGCTATATTAAGAAGGAAGGTCACATGGCCACAGTATCAGACTTCTTTCTGACAGTATGGCGGTACTTACAGCGCTGAAGGGTACCACCTACAACTCAGCACTAATACACGAATGTCACCAAACCCTGGAACAAGTTGCCTCTTATACCGGGACATAGCGGTTCGTTAGGAAATGATGCAGCGGATGAGCTTGCAAGGCGGGCATCGGCAAATATAGTGACTGGTCCATTGCCACTTCCTTTACCACTGCCCTTCAGCCAAATGCGCTCATGGATACGCTCTCTCACCAACTACCTACACAACACCCGATGGATGAATATCTAAAGCTGTAGACAGTCGAAGGAGGCGATACCTGCACTGTCGCTCAAACTGACACGTAGACTTATCAGCCTCAACAGACATGACATCCGTGTAATGGTGGGCACCCTAACGGGTCACACATCACTAAACAAACACCTTTTCACAATCGGCGTAACGGACAGTCCTAAGTGCAGAGGCTGTCTGGCCGAAGACGAAACTGTCGCTCACGTAATCCTGGAATGTGCGGGGGTGGCCCTGTATAGATCATAGATGGCGCTGTATTTTATTGTCAATTAAATGAAACACGCTATCAATGATTAATATAATATTACCTACTATGATTATTTTTTTATGGATCTGTATACCCGACGAGACGTTAGTCCTCGTCCTGTAATCGATTCCCTACACTCATTCACACACGGACGGACTGACGGACTGACATACACCACTTACACAATCACAAACACACTCCACAAACAGACACAAACACAAACATACATGCACACAAACATTTACACTACTTACATACATACAATCATAAACACATACATACACACTTACATACATTACACAAAACATCACCACACTCGCCGGCGAGTGTGTTCTCCTCACCTTTCATCTTCATTTTCATTCATTCTCTCTCCTTCCCACAAGCACACAGCCGGTCTGAGGTTCGAGTCTCCTTAGGAGACGCTCCGCGACTGTTGTTGCGTAGTCTTTGCGGCCTCCACGGCCCACGTCCTACTTCGCTGTGAAAGCCAGGGCTGCTAACAGCACAGAGTAGGTTTTAGTCGGTATGGGGTGTCCGCTTACGCGGACACTCGAGTCCGACATATTACGCCCCGTTTCGGGGCGTAAATACGTAACAGTATTTACTCCTCTCAAAAAAAAAAAAAAAAAGGGTCTGTATTCATATCAATCCTAAACCTTATTGTACTGTATATTTCACACTTTTTTGACTTACTCGTGTAAGGCATTGACTATTTGACTTTTGAGTATGTTTGTTGCATCATTTTACATATTATATTGTTAATTGAAATGATTTGTAAATCGATGGAAATGTAAATATTGATATAAAAGAGTGGCAATGAGATTCTTTTTTTTTACATTCATAAGTGTAATTTCCGTGACCTACATGAATAAAGTTATTTTGATTTTGATTTTTATCTGACTCAAATGAGAGTTATCAGACGCGTCACGGCAAGATTCTCCTTGAAGTGCCTCTACAGTCTACACGGTACCGCAGCATTTAATAAGTAAAATAAATAAAAAGCCTTTTTATTTGCTCCTATGAACTAAGTAACATTTTGTTTAGTGGATTAGTAATTATAATGAAATAAAGTAATTTTTGTTAGTATTTATTAGTTAAGGTAATACAGGGTAGACCAAAAGTCCGTTTATAATTGAAATGATGATTAAAAAAAATTACAGTAGATCAAAACTGTTTATTGTTTTCGATAGCAAACAAAAGGGGAATTTATTTTTTAAAAATCACATCATCCACATGCAATCCTTCATTATTCTGGCATTACTGCAATCTAGAGCGGAAATTTTCGATGACAGCTTTACGTGTTTCTGTTGAGATGTTTTGGATTTCTGTGCGAATACGATTCTTTAATTCGTCAAGAGTTACTGGGTTGGTTGGCTGGAATGCAGGGGTTTTTGATCACCATGACATAGTGTCCCTCCAATAACGAAAATTTTGTCTATTAACATGCCCATTTAGGTGGAAGTGTGCCTTCTTGAGAAAAAAATGTTTGTAAAACTGGTGAATCGCTCTACCATTTCGTTCGCAAACTGCAACCTAGTGGCATGGTCCTGAGGCCTTAATTCTTGCACTATTTGGATTTTATAGGAATGTAGACTTAAATCTTTCTTGAGAATGCGGTTTAATACATCATTATCTTGGCACGTTAAGGACAGCAGACCGCTTTCGAGTTGATAGTCCAGGTTGGTCACGAACAGACGATTTTACTCGCTCCACGTTTTCGGGGTCCCTCGACGTTCTAGGCCAGCCAGATCGAGTTAAATCCATTGTTGAACCCGTCTTTTCAAACTTGAGCACCCATTATTTAATTAACACACCTGATGTAGCTTGATTTTTGTGTCGTATCTTGTAATGATTGCAAAACTTTCGTTGAGCTAAGCTCGCAGAATCGTTGTTTCGATAGTACTCGCGTACACAAAATGCACGTTGACTACCGCTAAATGACGCCATGGTACTAAATTCCCATTGGCCGCTCTTGCAATGCGTAACCCCTCCACTCCACTCCGCCGCCGCTGCTAGACGCGGCAACCGATTCAAATGTAAACAGACTTTTGGTCCAACCTGTATTTATTTGATTTCTTCCGTAGGAACCCCCGTGCGGGTGAAGGCCTCCTGCAGGTTGTGCCATTTATCCCTATCTTGTGCCAATCCGAGCTAGTGTTCCACTTCCTGGTCCTTTCCACTCTGTGACTACTTTCGTCCAATGCCCATCCTGAAGTCTCGCTACATGACCGGCCCACTTCCATTTTAGTCTTCTAATATGTTGTATAGCATCTCTAACTTTGGTAAGTTTCCGAATTTCTTCATTTCTGATCCTGTCTTTAAGTTTTATCCCTAGGAGACTTCTCTCCATCGCTCTTTGGCATACCGACAGTCTATTTGCGTTAGCTTCTGTTAAAGACCAGGTCTGGCTACAATAGGTTAGTGTAGGTAGAATGATAGAGTCCATGAGTCTCCATTTGTAAACAATAGGTAGCTTAGATTTAAGAGGATTTTTCAGGGACCAGTATCGTTTCCATGCCAGTGCCATTCGTCTATCTATTTCCTCCGAGTCAATCTCTCTGAACGAAACCAGTTTGCCTAAATATATGTACTCTTCAATGTACTCTATTACTTCGCCTTCGACGCTGAGAGTAGGTTTAGTATGGTTTGTAATGATTTTTGTCTTGTCAAAATTTATTTCGAGACCGACCTTCTCGCTGTGCTTATGTAGTGCTTTCAGCATGTCTTGTAGGTCTCTAGCAGTATTACTAAGAAGAACCAGGTCGTCTGCGAATCTTAAATGGGTTAGCCTTTTATTTCTGATATTGATGCCTCCCCTTTTTCAGTTTATATCGTGTATTATAAGCTCAAGTACTGCAATGAATATTTTTGGCGACAGTGGGTCTCCTTGTCTCGTTCCTCTTTGAATTGCCAACAGTGGGCCCTTTCTGTCTAACCTTATTCTACTTCTGCACTTACTATAAATATTCATATATTGATGTATGTGTCGTCAATTTCATGATACTTAACCTTGCCTTAACTATAGCACTGATAGAGTCGAAAGCATTTTTGTAATCAATGAAGGCCAGGTATAGAGGCATATTGAAAGGCACATGAAAAGTGTGAAATAAATGATTTTGTATTTTTTTTGTATATTGAATTCTTTGTATTTCTCTACTACCTGGCATAGCACATGGATGTGATCAATGGTGGAAGATGCTGGTCTGAAGCCAGCCTGCTCTATTGGTTGTTTGACGTCAATTTGTGGCCCGATCCTTTTCAGGATACATTGCGAAAATAGTTTGTAGAGATTCAACATTAAGCTTATTGGTCTATAGTTTGATACACAAGAAGGGTCTCCTTTCTTGTAGAGTAGAATTATTTCCGATTCACTCCAATCAGCTGCAACTGTCTCCTCTCTTAGTATTTCATTAAATAATATATTTATTAGTCCTAATATTTGTTCTTCTCCTAATTTTAACGCTTCGTTTGTAATAAAGTCGGGTCCGGGGCTTTTGTTATTTTTTAGATCTCTAATAGATAACTGTATTTCTTTTCCAGTAAAATATTGTGGTTTCTCGTTTTCAGTTTAACGTTTTTTATATCCTGTAATAATTATTCTTTCGTTTGTTTCTTATTTTTGTCTGTATAGGTGTTTGTAGAAATCAGTGGCCATTTGTACTAGATCTTTTCTATCTTCTGTAGTTGCTTGTAATGTTTTCAATTTCGGTATCCATGATTTATTATTATGCAATTTTTTATGAATTCTTTTTATTCCGCTACTTTGCTCTATACATTTCTCATAACGTTTTATCTTGTAATCGTCATAGTCATCCTGTATTGTTCTTGGTACTATTCTATATAATTCTTTTAACTCTATTTTTTCTTCTATTGTTCTATCTGATTTTTGTTGTAGATTGTGCCTTCTCGATATGAGTGACTTGATGTTATCGGATAATGTAAAGGTTTCTTTCAGTTTTGATACTTGTGATTCAATTATGCTTTCTGTTAATGATTTTTCTAAGATATCGTAGAGTTGTTGTATTGTTAATTTTTCTTTGGCGGTTGATTCATGTTTGTAACATTTCTCTTGCAAAATATTCTCATATCTTTTTTGCTCCCTTATAGACTGTATATTTGGTCTTGGTTGTGTATATTTCTTTCTGGTTTTTCGTTTTTTATTTATTAAGGGAACGCTAATCCTTAGCACCTCTATATTTGTGAAGTAGTGTTTTTTTGTTTGACAGGATGTAGTCAATTTCATTCTTAGTGTATCCATCTGGCGAAAGCCAGGTCCATCTTTGGTTTTCTTTCTTTTTGTACATTGTATTTAGTATTGTCAACTCTTGGTCTGTAGCGAATTGTTTTAGTTTTTCACCACGTTCATTAGAGGCGCCTGATCCGTATCTTCCTATTACTGAACCTATTTGTACGGGTGAAATACCGATCTTCGCATTGAAATCTTCTATTATAATTATATTTTTCGTTGACTTTTCTTTCGCTCTACCTAAATCTTCATAAAATTTATCTATTTCTATTTCACTGGACTTCTCCATAGGGGCATAGCTTTGTGTGATTGAAATTTGGGTACCTTCAAATTTTATATTCAAAACTGCGACTCTTTCCGATATTCCATAGAAACCAATTATATTTAATTTGTGTTCTTTTTTTACTAAGAAGCCCACACCTCTGTCTCCTTCAGTCTCTCCATAGTGGTAAAATATGCACCAATTTAGTTCTTCAATTTTTAAACCTTTTCTCTTCACTTCGGACAGTCCTATCACGTCCCATTTGACCCTTTCAATGGCATATTCTAGCTGTAACATTCTATTTTCTTTTTTAAGTGATCTCACATTGTAAGTACATATGTCAATTTCTTGTTTAGTATTTGAAGCGTGGTTTGTTGTAACTAATTTTTTTAGAGGGTTTGTTCCTGGAGGGTTGTTGTCATACTCTTCTTCGGTGACAAGTCGTGTTGGAAGACGTGCAGCATTTAGGGGTAGCTTTAAATACAGCGCCTCCAAATGCTGGAATGATTTGCCGCCACCTATTAAAGATCAAAAATGTTTGTTCTCCTTTAAAAACAAACTGAAATCTTTTCTATTAGAGAAGCAAAAGTGTTCAGAGGCATGAAATCAAAAAATAAACAGCATAAATAAATAAAAAAATCAAAATATGTCCTATTTAATAAAATTAAAATAAAAATCTTTTTAAACTCGCTTTCGAATTAGATCTTTTTAGTCTCTTCTCTTTTTTAACTATTTTTAGATGGTCACTTTTAATCGATAACTGGTTACATGGGGGTCGCGCGGTCCCCACGCGTGATATTTTTTTGAATTTTTTCAAAACTATGCACCGTGCGCGGGCGCCATTTTGAGTAATCTCATTACGTCGCGACTCGCAGCGGGTGCCGGACGTTCGGCGCTGCAGCTTTTACCAGAGCGGAGGTACATGCGTTATGGGGGCCGCACGACCACTATACCAGTTACGTAAGTCTTTTAGTTAATATTTTATTTTATTTATTCGTATGATTTACACTTATTTTGTCAAGATGGCGAAACCTTTTAGTGATCAGATGATAAGAGATATATTAGACGCGGATTTAGTCTCTGAATAGGTGTTGAGTGGCTATCCAGTAGAACATATCAGCGACAACACTGTAATAAGCGATATTGAGCAGTTACCAACACACGATTCAGATAGCAGTGAAGACCTAACTCCCGAGATTGCAGTATGTTCTTCAGAGAGTGAAGGTGAACCAGTTGCAGGAGCCAGCCAGAGGAATTATTTTGGAAAACCAAATACAAATGGTCTAAAAATCGACCAGCATCTTCACGTACTCGTCAACATAATATGATTAGAAAAAGACCTGGGTTGATTGGTCCGGCAGCGTCAAAAATGAGATGACTACCAAAGAATGGAATTGATAAAAGACCATAATATCATAAATCGGAAAGCTGAGTATTCAAAGTATCCACGAGAACTGCGAGAAAAAATTGATCGCTTTGTAGCTGTCTATACGCTCGCTTCGTCTTATACTGTAACTGCAACATCTACAACAAATTCTTTGTCTGAAGATGCCGCTAGCTCTAGGCAAAGCGTGCTAAAAAGAGAGCGCTGTTACTTCTGTTAGAAAAAAAGACAGAAAATTTGCTACAAAATGTAACAATTGCAAAAATTTTATTTGCAAGTTGCATAGTAGCACAAAATCACTATGTACTACTAGTTGTGAAGACTGAACTTAGTTGACTGATAATGTTCCTAAGCCACTAAAATTATAAGTATGTTGATTTTTTAAAAAACGTTGATTTGGGGTTTTTTATTTTTAAAGTTTGTTCTATGAGGAATAAGAAAACATATGTATGTTAGCTTTAGATTTTCAAGGTTATATTATTTTTTGTTTGTTTATCATAAGAGAAAAAAAAGTACCAAAGAGTTGTAATGTTTTTGTAGCTCTTGTAGTAATTAAGTAAAAAGAATTACATAAATAAAAAAAAAATCAATAAAACAAGCTTGTTATTTATCTTTTTTAAATAAAAATTATGTAAAATTGCGGATATTTGCATCCTAGAAGCTAATCTTTATTGGGGGCCGCTCGACCCCCACAATACCAGTTACGTTAGTGAAGTACCTACTGAAAACTAGTGTTGGAAATCAATTCCAAAAATGAGTGGGTGTCCTTTTCATGACGTCGTATTTTTTATATGTTAATTTTACTATGTATATATGTTTTGTGTTGTCATGAATAAATGCATATACACTTTACTATACTAATAAAAGGAGAGCCGGTTTTCTCCTTCAATTATACGGCAACAACTACTGAACTGGTCGAAATAATACTTATACCTTATGATGGAGCCTGTTTCGGAGATATTTTATTTATTTCAAATATCTACATATTATAACGTCGATGATATTTCATTACATAATATTAGGACGCTATTTAGTTTACTATTAATTAAAACCAATATGAAATTAAAGTATTGTAAAAAACAAACAAAAACCTAACAAATCTCTCTCCAATACTTATAAGGGTATTTGCAACAATATAATATTTACCTATATAAAAATCGAAGTTCGAATCCATATAATAGCTGTTAATAATAATAAGTCATTGTAAGCTGCCTTATAGAACAAAAAGTAATGTTTCATTATGTTAATATTGCTACCATACAACTGTCAGGCGTTAATTTGTTTCTAAATTACGTATAGCAATAGAACTGCTGATACACAAAAAATGCTACCCAAAGCACATTTGAAGCCTGTAGTATAGAAATTGAATGTTATAAATTGCTAGTTAATTTAGAACACCTAACTCAGATCCCACCCAATTCTTATGTGAATTAAACGACTTCTTAACCTACTCAACTAATAAATATAAATTTAGAATGCGTATAGTTATAGTGGGAGACCTTAAAATAAACACGTTAAGATAAGGCAATATTACTAATCATTTACGAGACATATCCTACAATAATTTTAACAAAAAAAATATTTTTTCAAAAATTCTTAGTCAATATTCCAAATGCCAGTCATGTCGCTCTCTCTCTGACCATGACACAGGCCAAATGTTAAGCTTTAAAGACGCAAAAATGAACTACTTATTACATGTATAAAAGGGATTATAATTTGGGCAATATTAGCAAGTTCAGGGAATGCTTAAAAAATTAATCCTGGTCGCTTATACGAGATTAACTGACATTTTGACACATTTAATAAATACATCATTTGAGACAGACACTTTTCCTGACGCCCTGAAATATTCAAAGTTAAGTCATTGCTTAAATAAATAATAGTTTAAAAAAACTAGCAAACACGCTTTATATAAAGTCAACTAAAAAATAGAAAATAAATTTAAATTGAATATAGTGTACAAAAAAATATAATTTATTGTAAAAAAAGCTTGGGTTTGGCCGTTTAAAGTGGGTCTAAATCGCGTCTAAGGGAGTCAGTTACGAACATACATACAAACATAGAAGTGAAGCTAATATAAAGCGTATAAAAAGGTGAAAGGTGTGTTTACTCCCAACTCAATAAAAAACGGTGCAGTAGATCCACGACACAAATTCAAAAACCTTACCTCTTTATACTATTGGTATAATTATATTAAGCATATATTTTATTGATGTTTCCTTTGAAATTATTTAGAATTAAAAATATTACCTGTGCAGTGAGGTGTAGTCACACCCATGGAAATAGACTCTCTTCCACAAGTCATCAGCTGGCGCCAGTCGCTTGAACAAGAAGAACAGCTTTTCGATGAGCCCTGAACAGTTTACGATGTGAACCCCTATCTGACGCAGCGGGAACGCATACTGCACACAAACATAATATATAAACGTACATACAGGGTGCTCCGGCCCTCGTGAAACAACTATAGATCGCGACATTACTTCAAGTGCCCACATTCTAGCGTTCTACAAAACGCAAGTCCGATCACATATCGAGTATTGCTCTCATCCCCGGTCTGGCGCACCCCACTATCAGCCCATACCATTTATAAATCATTTGGTAACGCGGAGCTGCTGGAGTCGTCGAAGTGCAGTACTCCGAGAAAGGCTCGATCACTTGGCGCTGAGTAGAGGCGTCGCCTCATCGTGTCTCTTCTACCGCATTGATCACGGGGAACGTTCCGAATAGCTATCTAACCTGATCCCTGCCGCCAATTTCCCCATAACATAAATTTGATTAACCCCCTCAAACACGTTATACCCTTCTACCATACTATGGAAAGAACCTCCTTGCGACGTGTTTTCGTCTTTAAAAAAAGCCCGTAGAATCACTCAAAAGGCCGGCAATGCTCCTGTAATGTAATCCCTCTGAAGTTGCAAATGAGATTGGGCGGTGGTGGCGTTTGTCCTCTAATTCCATAAAAAAAGTCATAATCGAGATTCTCAAAGTGTGTTTGTTACATTGATGAAGTCTTGGTGTAAATATTGAAGTACAGTAAACCTATTTCATGTCTAATAATGTGTTCTATAAAATATACAATTAATTCTGCACTCTCACCCCCATAACACTCATAGCCTGCGTTACAAGAGAGGGCGTCAGTTGCCGCATTTGCTTCAAGGTCGTTCCCTCGCAGTCCACGAGGGCAGTGCCACCCAGCACCTGGAGCTTCGGCTGCATGATGCCCACCTCCAGGAGTAAGAGACAACCCCTGATCAATTCATCAGGGCTGAATTTGTCTGGATCGTAAAGCCCTGGGAATCGTCGATAGATTCATAAACGATACTTAAGACATCTTGAATCTTTATTATTTTCGCACAAAATTGAATTGATAGCGCTACCTAGTCTCCCTATGATCAGTCTGCCGACGTCTGGTCTGTCGTAGAGCACGCCTTCGTACACGTTGCCCAGTCGAGCCAGCCCGTACCAGTACACGTCGCGCCACAGGTGCGGGTTCTGTTCCCGGAAAGTGCAATAACGTACCATCTGGAACGGTTTTTATAAGTCTTAATATCCAGACATTACATTTGCAAACGAGCCACAAGGCTCGTTGTACCGTCGGAATTAATCAGTTAAATTTTCTGAGCACTCACAATACACATAAACACCAACACAGCCATACACGGACACAATATTCAAAGTCGACTAACATGGAAGCTACTTAAGAATCGATTTTCATATAATTTCAGAGCGCTAGTGGGCTATTTGTGTGTAAATTCGATGGACTATCTAGTTTTTAGATTTTCGCCCATGTCTAAGAATTCTTGTATGGTTTCAATAAATTACTTAGTTTCATTATGCTCAATCACAATTCTTGAGAAATACACGAAGTAGAGAATTCAGAAGACGTAAGTACTAAGTAATCTTCTCTGTACTAAGGAAACAAAAAGTACCAGGCGGTGTGCTCTAGCTGGTATGCATTGGCGCGCTCTCAAGAAACGCAACAGGAACACATCGTCTAGCCGAGGCGGATTGCATTCACCTCTCTCTGAAATATTAAAATGTCAAATTAATGTAAATGGGAGATTATGAAAAAAATAACATAGAGTTCTCGATGAATAGTTTAGACTACGGAGCTGCACTCAAGACGGGCAAGATTACTTGAAAATATGTACGTATATGTATGTAGGTACTAGGACAGTATACTGTCTGAGTCGGATGGTACTACAGAACGACTCTAGGCGTATCGTAATGTTATACGGCTCTAATCGTAATAATTGTTATTGGGGCCCAACGCGAACAAGAAAGCAACGCGAGAAAGAACGAAAGTGGAACAATAGCCTTATATAAACGACACGTTCCACCAGACATTATGAATATTATTGATATTAATATATATGAATCTATTACTTACAGACTCTCTGATTGTAAGTCTTGTTTAGTTTTGCAAACCATGTGGAGCTTGCTTCTTACGCTAATATCAAGAATTACTAATATTATGTATTATTGAATCTATAATATTTAGAAATACTTAATATTATACCTAATAGGCTTAGCTTGGTATTTCGTTTCTAGAATTATCGGGCCTGCATGAATAATATATATAAAAAGATATTTTCAAGCAACGAACTACTTCAAAAGAATCATTTGGTGATCGTTAAGTGAAAATAAAATCAATAAAACAATATTACACTGTTGTTATAGGTTGGAGTCAACTAACTACCCAAATGAGTCCAACAGACTTTGTAAAGATATAAAATTTAAGGATCTTGATAAATTGCCATCTCACCGAGGATCATTTTCCGTAATTCTTCAATTTTATTATTTCTTTCTGCAGGAACCTCTCCACACAATATGCGAGCCTGGTCTTCACATTCTGGTGTGATATGGCGATCAAGCTCAGCTCGAAATGCAATGTTCCGAAACATCTGAGAGGCAGAACAGACTGAAACGGAGAAAAAAAATAAGTCAAAATACTAATGAAATCAATAAAATTTTATAGAATTGTCACTAAATATGTTAAATCCAGCTAATGAAATGTACTTACCACGCTGTAATTGTCACAAATAGTTCAGATTAGGAAGTTAGCTAGCCTTATTTATTGAATCAGCCGGCCCTTACAAAACAATATCTATCTCCTTTCAAATCTTATAGCCTGGTACCCTTTACTATTTCGATATCCAAAACTAGCAACAATTAATTTTTAATCTGTGGATGGGTTAAGTAAAGTACTACTTTAATTATTTGAAAAGCTTCCGAATAACTATTTAATCAATCACACATTGGTGTTTCACATATTCACTGCGATAACTGCGATATCGGTTTTTTAAGGAGCGTTCTGCGTTAGTGAATCAATAACGCAATTTACTTGTATAGAGTGTAGTAATCATTTATTAATTAATTCACAATTTCTCAATACTGACGCGGACGGCTTGTAACAATAATTTGGTAGAATGATCGTAAAATTATAGTTATAATTTTAGTAAATTTGTTATTTTTATAGTGATAGCAAAAGTAAAAAATTGGTGAAGGCGCTTCTGGTTCCGCAATTAAACCACACCGTTGGGTCCATTTTGCGTGCAGTGCTGGCCAGTCATTCCAACCAGCCCAGCTCCTTCCAGAAGTTCAGAACGCTCCCGGGCGTTCACATACCTTGTATTTGTGTTTTTATGTTTGAAAATTTCAAGAAACAAATTCAATATAACCCTCCAAATTTTATTTGCTTTTTTGCACTAATTTTATCTGAACTTTGGCCGTTTTTATCTAAACCTGTAATGGAGATTCTACATGAAACACATTTATTAACCGACTTCGAAAAAGGAGGAGGTTCTCAATTCGTCGGTATTTTATTTATATTTGTTTTCAACTGGGTGAACCGATTTTGATAATTCTTTTTTTATTTGAAAGCTGGTGCTTCCCGTGTGGTCACATTGTAATTCGGTTCAGATCTGACCATAAGTCTTAAATTTGCTGTAGGTATGTGCGCCACAATTACATTTACGAATAACTCCGACTTACGAATAATACGACACCGACTCCAAAAATAACAATAATCTTAACTAGAATTTGATTAATTAATTAGATTCTCTAAGAATACGTAATTATTATTATACTTTTTAGTGCATATTATATCTATTGTTTTGGAATAGTTTTTGTGAAGTCGGTTGTTTCTTTTGTTAATTTTTTTTTATTTATTTGTAACACTTATTCAAAAACCCGTATAACCCGGAAGAATTTTTATGGAGTTTCTGCACACTATTTTTCGTTCAATGTTATTCATTTCTCTTGCTTGTCCTCAACAACCGGTATGCGTTAGATTGAAACAACATGCTTTTCACCCATGTTACCGGGAAGTGCCCTCTTAAGAATCTATTTTCATTATATTATGCCCTCAAGCAGACTGTACGGTATTACACTAGTAGAAAGACCCCAGTATACGCATGCTACCTTGATTTATCGAAAGCTTTCGATCTTGTATCGTACGACATTCTGTGGGATAAATTAAGGGATGAAACGTCTATACCTAGGGAAATCGTGCTGTTATTTATGCATTGGTATAATATGCAAAAGAACTATGTAAGATGGGCAGGCTCTGCCTCGGAGGAGTACGGACTGGAATGCGGGGTGAGGCAGGGGGGGCTGACCAGTCTCAAGCTCTTCAGCCTGTATGTCAACCGACTGATCGATGAGCTCAGCAGCTCCGGCGTCGGGTGTCATATTGATGGAGTGTGCGTGAACAATATCAGCTACGCAGACGATATGGTGCTGCTGAGCCCATCGATTGGTGCTTTACGAAGGCTTCTGAGAATTTGTAAGTGCTATGCGGTGGCACACGGGCTCAAATACAACGCGAAAAAGAGTGAAATAATGATTTTCTGGCCGGATAAAAAGCGATACAAATTCGTTCCGACATTCAGCTTATGTGGTACAGCTCTAAATAAAGTTAAGCAAGTGAAGTATTTGGGTCACTGGGTTACCGAGGACCTCAATGACAATATAGATATTGAATGAGAGCGCAGAACGCTGTCTGTCCGACGGAACATGTTGGCCCGCAGGTTTTCACGATGCACGGAGACTGTTAAAGTTGCGCTTTTTAAATCGTACTGTCAGTCATTTTACACCTGCAGCCTATGGGTTAACTACACACTGCGGACATAAAGCGATCTGCGTGTTCAATATAATAACGCGTTCCGGGTGCTGATGGGACTGCTGCGCAACTGCAGCGCCTCCGCTATGTTCGCGGCAGCTCACACAGATGGCTTTGCGTCCATCACGCGCAAGCGGTGCGCTTCTACCATGCGCCGCATGCGCGACAGTCCCAACACCATACTGCACATGCGCTGTCGGACCGGTGGGACTCCCCGATGCTGGACCGTTGGATACGGCTGCACGCAGTCGTATAGTAATTTACCGTCATCATCGGGAGGTCCACCCGGCCTAGCCTGTTATTTTATTTTATTTATTTTCTAAAAATGTGATTTAATAAGTAATTACTTACACTAGTTTGTAAGTTTGCAAATTGTACTAACAAATATGGATGTAATCTCATGAATGAATCCGAAATAAATGATTATTATTATTATATAAGCCAGGGTCAGAGAATATGGGTATGAAAATTTATGGGGTAAAAAATCAAAGTTAGTCCGCTACGTTGTGTTGTTATTATGTACGTGCGTAATTTATCTTGCGCAGCTCCCACACATCGGTCAACTTGTGATTTTTTTTGTATGTTTGTTTTAATGTTTGTATGTTTGTAACTGACTCCTTTAGACGCGATTTTGACCCACTTTAAACGTCCAGATTTCATTTAAACTTTGTAGATTTATCGAGGACAGATGACAATACACTAATTTGATACGATTATTCCATTATTTATTTTGCAAAATAAGATTTTTGGGAATTTATATAATTTTTAAATAAATGAATCACTAATAAGCGCCATCTAGTAATTTATTGTAAACTACAAAGGAACCGCGCGACATGTCAAGACAGTTCCACAAAATTATAGTATCTTATTCGTTTAGAAGCGAATAGATGGCGGTGAATTTGTATTTCACGCCATCTAGCAGCATTTTAATAAACTCTTAAGGCAATTATGAAATGACCTTATCTTGGAACGTACGCGTATCTAAATTAGATTAGATTAGACTAGATTCTGTAATGATGAAGTAATGTTTTTATTTACGAAAACATGGCGCTGTTTAAGTAAGCTGTTTCCATTATAAATTATTAATGCCTGATTTAACTGAGCTAATTATTATAAGAGCTAGTTCGCTTAGCTAGCTGAATTAAGTGATCTTTCAATATAACTAAAACATTTTTATTCGCAAATATTAAAAACCCTTCATTAAATCTAATAAATTTAACTAAAAAATGAAAAATTCTTCTACAACCCCACGCTTTTTTATAATGAAATATATTTTTTTTTCATTATTTTCAATTTAAATTTATTAAAATTTATTTTCTGTTTTTTAGTTGAATAGCGTGAAATGAAAAGCGTGTTTTTTAGTTTTTTTAAACTATTATTTATTATTTCAATAATTATAATATTTACATGGTATGTTAAAAGTACACAAGTACTAATTAATTGCAAATTATAAAATCTAAAAATATAAAATTAATTGAAAAATGTTACATTACAAATTGACACCAATAATTGTGTTTGATATTTAGTTACATTATCGGTGTTTTCTTTTTATTTATATTGTAAAACAAAAATGTATCTTTTATTATTAAATATATATACTGCAATTATTAAAATATAAGTGATTGCTTATGTAATATAGTCGTAAATTGTATAAAATAGTGAAATAATTATAAAACACATAAATTATTCGCCAATTGTCAATAAGAATAATAAAAATGTCTGTAGAATATTACGACAAATTGAACAGTAAATTTATATTAGTACATATTATGCTACTTAAAACATATATTATATTTGGTTTTCAGTTATATTACAGTTTTCTATGTGATTATAACAAATTTGTAAATTTATATAACTTTGAACCTTGTCAGTCTTAGGCCTTCTTTCACCACCTTCAATTAAACTATCAAGTAAGCTAATCACTGAGTAAAGTCAATAGTAACAGAACATGCGAATTTCACGACCTTAAAGTAACACAAATCTTAAGATTAACTGTCCCGCAACTAACTTGCCGCATCTTCTGCCTATTAGCATGTCAGTAAAAGTACTAGCATTTATGTGGTTAAATACAATATTCATCTATTGCGTATTCGTTCACAAAAATGACAATATATATAATAAAAATAGGTACTTATGTACTTACTCAATGCTATCACGCATCTCTTGAGTCATCTTTTTACATTGTTTGCAAGGACTGACTTACGTTTTCTGGACTTCACTCATTTTCTAAGTTTCCGCCCAGTCGTATTATTTTTACACCAAAACAGGATCAATTATATACCACTGCCTGATACAGCAAGGTGAGAGGTAATTATATCACCATCACGCTGATTGAAGTATGTGAATGATGACAGGCATGAAAAATGTAACGCCTGATCATATTTTGCGAGCGAATACTTTCTTATTTTACTTATGCCAAAAAGTAAGGCGCAAACAGTTATATGCTTATAATCCTTGTTATTGATTACTGATTCTAATAAATGGACATACATAATAAAAGTACAAGCTATAAGAATAACCCATCTGAGTTTCGTACTAAACAAATGCGTCATACCGAAAAACAGCGTGTTTAGGTTAGGTTAGGTTAGCTTTTTTTTTTTAATAGACAAGCACCCTCGAAGGATGTCTCGCGTGTTTCGTCCTTCCATCAATTGGAAGCAATTGTGATCCTATTTTTAAAATGACCTGGATTTATTGTGCTGATCATATTAATTTATACATTATCTATATTTTCATAGCTGTTACTCTTACTTATTACAACTACGATTGTTACATATTTATTCTATACTGTTCTTCTTATTTTAATTCTGTACTTGTTACTTTTTACTATATTCCTTATAATTAATAGTACGACTAGATTCGTGCATATTTCAAAGTGATATTTGATAGGCCATATTTTTATTAATAACAACTCCAACGTGCGTATTACTTACTGTCACAGTGAAGATTTTACCAGTCACCAATAAAACAGAGGGTGTATTTTTTTATTATATTAATTATAATATTTTTTTTCTGCTGTATATTCTGCCGTGCGTATAAGACCTATTACTATTACATATTTTATCGTACGTGATATCATATAACTTTTTAATTTCTAAAATATATTGATATTTGTATTACACAAAACCTTTTACAATAGCGTGGGCATGCCTTGTTTATCTATAACTTATAGATATTACAAGCATTACTGTTCATCAAAATGTTTATTTTTCACCTTTACGATAGTTTTTATGAGAGCAACAATTTCCATAACCAAATCATTGCACTCATGCATTAATGCTTACCCAGGTATATACGTAGATACATATACTACAATACTATTTTTAACAATTTGCTGTCTGTTATACAACCATAAGGTTTCGTTACAATATACATATTATACTATTTCAATCAACGTATATATATATTTATTTTTACTTCATTTGAATATTGCTATATACACAGTATATTCTATACCATAAATAAATGCTTTTATATTTTGTATGTTTCAAATAAAACTGCATACTTTTCTTATAAGTTAATACCATTTTCTACCTATGAGTCGCCACGTTTACTTATAATTTTACTATTTCATTACATACATTACACATTACTATATTTACATGTTTTTATTTGCTATTTACTTTGGCTAAGTAATTGATTGATACAAGGGATGTTTTTATATTTATCTTATATAATAAAGTATATGCTTTTCTATATTCTTTAGTATATTTATTTATATACCTATATAATTAAAATTCTTTATCATAATTAATTGTTCTGTTATTAGTAATAAGATCTATAAATACATTTTTATCTCGATTGATTTCTCTCCGATTTTATTTTTCCATTTTCTAATAATTAATGTTTGCAACTATTAAGTTCATTGGATGACATCTCGGATAATAATTGATATTTATGTATTATACAATTAACGATTGTTTACTTAATTATTTATGTTACTTATTTATTATATAATTATAATTATATACTTTTAAATTGTAGGTATTGATACTTTATGTACTGATATACTGTAACAACTCTGATTTAAAATTATTTTATAACTTATACACTTTAAAGTGTTACTTATAACAATTTATAACTAATTTGTTTATTTAGGAGATATGAATATTAAAAGTATGTCACACTCAACCTGGCAATTGCGTCCCATTTATGCCGGACTGGACATTCAGCACTGAAGGCCCCGTGGTCCGTCCTTTCGAGACCCGCCGCCCGACAGTTGGTACAACACGGCTGTTCACAAGGTAGTGTGGGCAGTCATGACGTAGATGAGTGCCTCCACAATGGCTGCACAGACTGGAGGCTTCTTTGCAGTTCCGGCGACCATGCCCAAATCCAAGGCAGCCGGTGCATTGAATAACCGGAGAGAAGTCCATCACGGTTGAACGCTTCAGATCAATATGGACTGAACCTTCCGATGTCAGTCTCTGCCATAACCTTGGGGCAACCCGTAATATAATATGGTTGATGTTAGGGTTTCGGCTCCTTCGACGAAATCTGAAATCTATCGTAGGCTCCTCTTCGGATAGCCCAGAAAAAATCTTTTTATTTTAGGCTTTTAAGACCCTAGGATGTCTTCGTCTTTGAGGTCTTACAACACGTCCTTGATAATAACAAGTGGATTTCTACCCTTGACTTCTTGAAATGAAAGTTCAGAATTGCCTTTCAGTCTACTAGTCACAGCGTCCACCTCCTCCCGCGAGCCGCACGTGAGTACGACTCGCTGGATCCGGACCCGGCGGATGCCATCGACCCTGACCCCGGTTTTTGTGGGATTTCCTGAAGTTCGGATCTTATTTAGAACATTCTCACTTGTATCTGATTTCAAGGTGCTCATTCCCCTCCTACCTCCCCCTCCTCCAAAAACTTCAAAAAATCCCTAAAAACACCTCCAAAGGTCCCAGATTAATTAGGTATAGAGAATTAGTAAATAGTTTAATATATATTTCTATTTTTTTTTATTTTTTATTATTCATTTGTTAATGTTGTGTGGAGTTTCTGTTGTGTGGAGTTTCTGGTCTCCCATCAGCCGCGTCCCCAGGTGGTGGATAGGGCAACGCCCCCCGCGCGACGCGACCCTAAGGGATCCCACCCTAACAGAAAGGACAAAGCTGTGGATCAGCCGAAATTATCAATGGCGGAATTTAAAAATGATTTACCCCAGGAGGGTACCGCGCAACGTGGAGAATCCCTCCCTGAACCGTGTTCATTAGAACAGAGATCAGGCTGCCCTACGTACTCTGGGGAGGGCGAATCTCGCTGTTACATGAAATCTACGACGTTAACCAAACCTGCTCTACAACAAGTCTTCCATAAAGGACTAATAATAAATAAGACCAGATCAAACTCTTTTAGTGAATCTGCTAAAAACAGTCACTGTCTGGTCAAAGCCAATCCTCCTATTGATCCCACGGTATCCACAAGCCAAGAAGCTAGCTGGACAGAGGCAACGAACAGAAAAAGACTAAGAAACAGTCCCGACGCGCAAACTCGAACTCTAAAGCAAACTAAACTTAATTACTGGCTCGCTGCTCCAGTCACAACATCAAACAGATTCGATTTACTCGACGACGAAAGCCAAATCACTGCGAATCCAGCACCTAAACCTATCAGACCACCCCCCATATTTGTGGACAAAGTTAGCAATATGCAACCATTATCAAAAATGTTAGAAGAAGTAGCGAGTAATGACTACGTAATTAAAGTTCTACAAGATGAACGAGTTAAAATTCAATCAAAATCATCTGATACATACTCCCTCATTTATAAGGAACTCAAAAAAAAGGAAGACTGAATTCTTTACATACCAGCCCAAACAAAATCGCAGCTTTCGAGTTGTACTAAAGCACATGCACCCGTCTACAAACACCGATGATTTAAAGGCTGCCCTTGAAGAACTAAACCATAGAGTGACAAACATCTGGAACATCCAAGACAGAAAAACAAAACAACCCCCACATATGTTCTATGTCGATTTACATCCAAACTCTAATAACAAAGACATATACAACGTCAAAGTGCTTCTCCATTGTCGGGTTATATTTGAAGGCCCAAGACCAAAACAAGAGATCCCACAATGTTCCAACTGCCAGGAATACGGACACACACACAAATTCTGCCACAGAAGGCCTAGATGTGTCAAATGCGCGGCGGCGCACCATACCTCGGATTGTCCCCGAAAAACACGCTCCAGTGACGTAAAATGTGTCCTCAGTGAAGGGAACCACCCGGCCAACTACAAGGGCTGCATAGTATATAAAGAACTCCAGAGAGTCAAATACCCTCCAATTCGCTTGAGAAGGACTCTGGTTTCCGATCAACCTAAACACGATATAATTCATCACGAGCAATACAATATAAAACACAATTCCAAATCATACGCTGCACCTGCCAAACAAAACCAAGCTACAACAGTCAATCCAGACAATAATGACCAAAATGATGACACACAAAGCATTGCACTTGCCCTCAGAACCCTAAGTGAAACAATGCAAACTCTCATGAGCCAAATCCTAACTATAACCAAAATGTTAGCTGAAATCACGTCTAAGCTGGCTTTTAATGATAAATACAATTAAAATATGTATTTGGAATGCCAACGGCTTATCAAACCACTCAGCAGAGTTAAAAATATTCTTGACGTCTAACGAAATCGACATAATGCTGATATCGGAAACCCATTTTACGTCCAAAAGTCATCTTAACATTAACGGCTATACCTTATACAATTCTAACCACCCAGACGGCAAAGCTCATGGTGGAACTGCCATACTTATTAGATCTAAAATCAAACACCATATGCATGAAAATATATCTAAAAACTACATACAGGCTACCAGTATCGTTGTGAACGACTGGTCTAGTGACTTTGTGATTTCAGCAATTTACTGTCCTCCGAGATACTCTATAAAAGATATGGATTTTAATGACTTTTTCTCCTCTCTGGGCAGTCGCTTCATTGAGGGAGGTGACTACAATGCTAAACATACCTTCTGGGGCTCTAGATTGATACTGCCACGAGGCAGAGAACTCTTTAAATGTATACAAACAAATAAACTAGATGTAGTGTCAACAGGACAGCCTACATATTGGCCAACTGACCCTAAAAAGAAACCGGATTTAATTGACTTTTGTGTTGTAAATGGTATCCCGAAAATTAACATATCTTGCTCTAGTTGTTTAGACTTATCATCTGACCACTCCCCAATCAATCTAGAGCTACGTACCAATGCTGTAGAAAAACTACCAAAATGCACACTCCACAATAATAAAACTAACTGGCCACTTTTTCGAGGACTTATAGACAATAATTTTCAAAAATCCATCATCCTGAAGTCAGCTGCTGTCGAATTTTTTAACGCTAGTATACAAGACGCCGCCTGGACGGCAACTCCTAAAAATAATATCACCAAGCCAGCAACACAGGTTGACAAATCCACCATGGACAAAATTTCTGAAAAACGAAAGGCAAGGAAACAATGGCAGCAAAGTAGATGCCCCATCGCACGCAAAAAATTAAACCACATGATAAGAGTTGTGAAACGATCTATGGATGATGACGGCAACAGAGGTTTCCAAAATTACCTAAGTACCTTGGACTCCACTGCGGCCACAAATTACTCTCTATGGAAAGCCACAAGAAAATTGAAACAACCGACTATTACATCACCCCCCATAAGAAATAATATAGGGAACTGGGCACGCACAGATGAGGAAAAAGCCAGGATCTTTTCTCAACATTTAGCAAGTGTCTTCAAGCCTCACCCATATGAGGGAACCCCTGAGCACGAGAAAAGAGTCACTGACTATCTCAATACGCCTACAATAAACATGACCAATGAATCAGTTACTTTTCAAAAATTTACTAAAAAAGAAGTTTTCAGAACAATCAACAAAGCTAACTGTAAAAAATCCCCGGGATATGACTTAATAACAAACAAAATTCTTCTAGAACTCCCTGACTCTGGACTGACATTCCTCACCTCATTGTTTAATGCTATAGTAAGACTGAATTTCTTCCCACCTCAATGGAAAGTTGCAAAAATCATAATGATCCTGAAGCCGGACAAACCACCGGAAGAAGCAAAGTCTTACAGACCAATAAGTCTACTACCCATCCCTTCAAAAAATTTTGAGTCTCTGCTCCTTCAACGTATGCATCCTATTATAAAGGATAAGAAACTTATCCCAGACCACCAATTTGGGTTCCGCAATAAACATGCCACAGTCTACCAAGTCCACAGATTAACTGAAAAAATTTTGAAATCTCTTGAAGATAATGCATACTGCAATAGCGCTTTCCTTGACATATCTCAAGCCTTCGACCGAGTATGGTACCAGCGCCTCCTCTACAAAATTAAGACTTCCTTTCCTGATTCCATCTATAAAGTCCTCCAGTCATACATTGAAGACAGACATTTTCTCGTGCAAAGTGGCGAAGCTTTATCAAACTTACATAGCATCGAAGCCGGTGTCCCGCAGGGAAGTGTGCTCGGGCCTACACTCTACATGCTCTATACTTCAGATTTACCTACGAATATGTAACAACTGGCACTTTCGCCGATGATACCGCCATTATGGTTTCACACAAAGATCCAACGGTTGCATCCTACTATCTGCAAAGTGGTCTGAATGAGATATCAACCTGGCTCAGAAATTGGAGAATCAAGGCTAACGAATCCAAATCAGTGAATGTGACTTTTACCCTTAAAAGAGCTACATGTCCTCCCGTTCAATTAAATAATGTAACAATCCCTCAAGCGGAGCATGTGCGTTATCTTGGCCTACACCTAGACTAACGTCTCACATGGCAAAAACACATCTTCACTAAAAGGAAACAATTAGGCATCACACTAAGCAAACTGCAGTGGCTTATTGGACGTAAGTCACAGCTTTCACTTGGAAACAAGGTACTGCTTTACAAGGCAATTCTTAAACCGATCTGGACATACGGTATACAGCTATGGGATACCGCATCACACTCAAATATTGAAATAATCCAACGATTTCAGAATAAAACATTACGCTTAATAGCCAATGCTCCATGGTTTGTACCAAATGATCTATTACACCATGACCTCGGAATACCAACAGTCAAGGATGAGATAACAAATTTCGCTAAGGCACACAAAACTAGAGCAGACAATCACCCTAACATACTAGCAAAAGCCCTAATGAACAAAAGAACGAAAGTATCAAGAAGACTGAAACGCAAAATACCTCAAGATCTACTAACTAGCCAACCAGATGCTTAATTATGGAAATTGGGTTTGGCATAGGCCATTCTCCAAGCAAGCCAATATATATACCAGTAGGACACACATATTATTGAATGTCCCAGTGAAGGAGACAGATTATAATAAAATGAATACAAAAAAAAAATTGTAAGCCAACCATGTCGTCTATAGGCAAATCGAAACGAACGCTCCGAAACACCGATCGGGAAGCTATCTCCGCGGCGACAGCGAGGCGGCCATCTTCAGAACTCGGAAGGATCAAAGCAGTGTAGTGCCGCCGTATAGAGGCCGAGGAGGGTTCCTCCTTCTCCGGGAGTGAATATGGGGCGGGGTCGGGATCACGACCTGAAAGTGGCACCCTGGCGCAAGCGCTCCAAAGGGAGGCGGATGCGGCTTTCCGCACCCCGCCATCCGGACAACGGCGTGGCAGCATCGGGGGGCCTGAGAGCCCGACCGCGACCCTTTTAAAGACCGCGAACGGAGTGCTCCAACGTGCCAAGGAGGAATTGGACAAGTCTGGTAACCTGAAAGGCTCCATAAGAGCGACCGTTCTGGATGGCCTCAATTTTCTATACGAGGCCACCAGAAGACACGAGTGATAATGTGGTCACCAAAATCAGAAAGGCCGTTGACGCAACAAAGACCGGCGCCAAATTAGACACCGTACTGTTATATATGCACATATGTATGCTTTAATGCAGACATAACATTAACGTGAGCACTTTAAGATCAAGGCGTCACCTATTAAAACATAAAGTCGGTCAGTCTCCTTCCGAATCCTGAGCCACTCATACATTTCAATTATATTTTCTAGTTCCAAATAAATTTCTTTTTTAAAAGTTCGTTTTTAATACTCCGTCTAACAAATGGTGGCAGCGCAAAGGATTTAAAATTTTATAAATCCGCGGTAAACGCTTCAAGTGAAAAGTTATAGTGATACCAAAAGTGTAAAAGTGAAAATAATATCTGTGTTGGTTGGTTTTAATAAGTGGTTAACAAAACAGTACTAATCCAGAGTACTATACAAATCTTAGTGACCGCCTGAATCCAATGGTTGTGAACTGCTAACAAGCTTCGACCTGCTATACCGGAAAGAAATAACTATCTACGTGGTGCTCTCCAACATTGCTGAATCTTCTTCTCTTCATCAACGCCGAGTCCTCTGGTACCTAACGATTTACCATAAATTGAGCCAATTATGACTCGATTTGAATTCGCCGTGAATATCTCCAAGGTCCTGTAAGTCTTCAAATTTTAAATATTTCAAGTGTGAAAGTGCAAAACCCATAATAACTGAGATATTAAATAGACATATTTCTAAAACTACAGTGAAAGTGCAAGGTGTGAGGTCTAACAATACTTTATCTAAAGTTTATTGCATAAATATTATACTAAAGAGCGTTATTGTCATCTACATTCTAATTTAATTACATCATCTTAGGTTCCGAGAACATTTTGTCGAGTAGCTTATCGCATCGAATTTATAAACAATCTGGGTGGCCGTCTTTTACACCGTAGTACATTTTAAATTTTATAAGTGAATATTTTATTTAATTAAACATGTCGGTTAAAGAAGCTCAAATTAAACATGAAAAAAATGAGTTACAAATTAGCACTTTATTCAAATTCATTAGTCCTTTTGATGGGACACGCGAAAAATTAAATTCTTTTATTAATAATTGCAATAATGCTATTGTACTAGCACCGGATTCTCAGAAATCGATTTTATTTAAATTCATACTTTCTCAACTTGAGGGCAAAGCGGAATTAGTTTGCTCTATTAAGGAATTCGACAATTGGGATCAACTTAGCGATTTTCTCAAAACACAATTTGGAGAAAGAAAGCATTATGCACACCTTTTACTTGAATTGCAGGAATGTCAACAAAATAATACAGAATCAGTGTCACAATTTTCTTTACGCGTAGAGACATGTCTTTCAAAACTTTTAACAGAAGTAACTATATCGAATAAGAAGAAATCAGAGTTAACCGGTCGAATGACAGCCATGGAAGACCTAGCTCTCCATACCTTTTCATTGGGTCTTAAACCCGAAATTTCAAATTTAGTTCGTTGTAAAGATCCACTAAATCTCAATGATTAATTGCTTCATAGCTAGCAGTCTTAGAAGAGAAAATTTTAAATTTATTTCATAAAAGAAGTTCTCAGCAATTATCATTGCACCGATTAATTCCTAAACCCCAACAGCCATTTAGGGGTCCTACACATAATAATACTCAAAAATTTCAAACCACAAGGCAGTTTGAGAACAGAAGCCCATTCTGTCGCTATTGTAAAAAACAAGGTCATTCAATAGAAAATTGTTTTAGACGACAATTTAATAACAACAGACTACAACCAACCAGACCCAGAGCAGATAATGTTAATTTTGTCATAAATGAAAACTTAAATAATGATAACTCAGAGCCACGACAACTATGCTCTAATGATAATAATGACCAACAGCTTACCCATTTAAACGCGTAGTGGGCTCGCGAAGGTGTCACGCGAAGCCCTGCAATAAAAATCTCAAATCCAATAATTATTTCGACACCATTCCCACTTTCAAGGCTACACGACAGGGTAACCAGCCCCAAAACGGAAGCCTAACGCTCAAGGCTACACGACAGGGTAACCAGCCCCAAAACGGAAGCCTAACCCTCAAGGCTACACTACAGGGTAACCAGCCCCAAAACGGAAGCCTAACGCTCAAGGCTACACGACAGGGTAACCAGCCCCAAAACGGAAGCCTAACTCTCAAGGCTACACAACAGGGTAACCAGCCCCAAAACGGAAGCCTAACTCTCAAGGCTCTACGACAGGGTAACCAGCCCCAAAACGGAAGCCTGAAGTAAAATCCTCTAAATCCAATACCTAAAAAAGAAGAAAAAGTATTAAAATCTTACAACGTTAACACAAATCCATTAAAAAATTACTTACCTTATATTGAAATCCAAACATCTCTCTCCTCAGAACCCTTTCGACTCCTGGTCGACAGTGCAGCTACAATCAGTCTTATTAAAATGCATATAATAGAAAATATGCCCGAGGTGAATAAAAACATTACAACATTCAGTGGCTTAGGAAATACCGACAATCCAATCAATTCGTTAGGTTGTCTATATATCGAAATTAATTCAATAGAACATGATTTCCACCTCATACCTAATTTCGACTTTCCATACTTTACATAAAAGTAAAATAGATTATACTTTGAAGGAACTTAGTATTGATGACGTAAAATTCAATTTAAAATTTAATAACCCCATTTATACAATTGCGCCTAGAACCGAAACGGTAATAGAATGCTCAGTACATAATCCCGAAATCAAAGAAGGTCTCATTCTAGATCAACATATGATGGATTCTCTATTAATCGCTAACTGTATTGTTAAAGTGAAACCTAATTCTAGAATTAATATAGCCGTGGTAAATACATCCGAAAATCAAATAGAGATAAATTCAGACCTCAAATTAATAATTAATCCTTTAGAGTACAATGAAAATAACTCTATATTTTATTCGAATATTAATGATCAAAATATTTCAGATAGAACTGATAAAGTTTTGAATCTTTTGAGAGTGTCCCATTTAAATTGCGAAGAAAGAGACGCTCTGTTTAATTTATGTTCCACATTCTCTGATATATTTCATTTGCCTAGTGATAAGTTAACTTTTACAGAAGGTATTCAGCATGAAATTAAAACATCCTCCTCAATCCCTATACATACAAAATCCTATCGATTCCCTGACATTCACAAAGGTGAGGTTCAATCACAAATTAACAAAATGTTAGAAGAAGGAATTATTAAACCTTCAACATCCCCTTGGTCATCTCCAATCTGGGTCGTCCCAAAAAAGATGGATGCATCCGGAATAAAGGAGTGGCGGGTAGTAATCGACTACCGCAAACTAAATGATATCACAATCGGCGATTCTTATCCTATCCCAAACATATCCGATATATTAGACCAGTTGGGCAAATGTAAATATTTCAGTACTCTTGATCTCGCGTCGGGCTTCCATCAAATTAAAATGTCGCCCCAGGATGCACCCAAAACAGCCTTCTCAGTTCCACAAGGTCATTTTGAATTCACTAGAATGCCCTTTGGACTAAAAAATGCACCTGCAACATTTCAAAGACTTATGAATTCTGCCCTATCTGGGTTACAAGGTATACAATGCTTCGTCTACTTGGATAACATTGTAATCTACTCCTTCGATCTTGATCAGCATATAAACAACCTCTCTAATGTATTTGACAGGCTCCGCACCTACGGGTTAAAGTTGCAACCTGACAAGTGCGAATTTCTCCGCAAGGAAGTTTCCTACCTTGGACATATCATTACCGATGACGGGGTAAAACCGAACCCAGACAAAATAAAAGCTGTTGCAGACTTTCCTACACCCCAGTGCCCTAAGGACATAAAGTCCTTCCTTGGATTAGTTTCCTACTATCGCAGGTTCATTTCTGATATGTCAAAACTAGCTAAACCTTTAACCAATCTCCTTAAAAAGGACGTCCCATTTCTATGGAATAATGAACAGGAATTATCTTTTAATAAATTAAAAAATTCTCTTATTTCCGCACCTGTTCTAGCTTATCCTGATTTCACTAAACCCTTTTTACTTACATGCGACGCTTCAAATTTCGCGATATCTGCTATACTTTCACAAGGATCCATTGGTAAAGATCGCCCCATTGCATTTTCTTCAAGAACATTAAATAAGGCTGAATTCAATTACAGCGTCACTGAAAAAGAATGTCTAGCGATCATTTATGGTACTAAAGTTTTCCGTCCCTACCTTTATGGTAGACGATTCATAATTATAACAGATCACCGTCCACTCAAGTGGCTCTTTAATTGCAAAGACCCGGGCTCCAAGCTCGTTAGATGGAGGCTCAAACTTGAAGAATTTGACTACGAGATTGAATATAAAAAGGGTAAAATAAACACTAACGCAGATGCATTGTCACGATACCCAATAAATCCATTAATTTCTAAAGATCCAACAGATAATGCTGAAGATGAAGTCAGAGATCAAAGACCAAATTCACCCCATCTATCTATCCCTTGTTTGCCAGATCAAAACCTTGAAGATCTATTGTCAACAGATTTTGACCCAACTAATTTGAGTCCTTTAAATTTATCGCCCTCTGCGATTCCATTATTTACGTCAGACAATTCACCTTATGAAATTTATTCTGATCCACAACCTTCTACTAGTAACCAAAATCCTGAAAACTTACCTTCACATATTCCTGACACCGATCTCCTTCAATCTTTACCTGAAAACTTACCTGTATCCGCTAGTCCATCAACTAGCGTCACTAGCCAGATAGCTGAAAATCAAACAAATATTAGTGAAGATTATTCCAATTATTTAAAATGTATTAAAGATAAAAACAAGATTTTTAATACATATATAATAGAGCACAACGAGAGCCTTCTTAAGAGTTCTGCAAATGTAATTCTTCTTCCAGTATCAATAGATTTTGATGAGTCGAATCCTTACCTTTCTGACTTAATCTCTGCCTCAGAGAATGTCAATGTTGTAGAAGCAGAACGTGAACTGCATTCGTTTAAAATATCTGAAATCAATGGTAAAATTTACTATTTCCTATTTACTAAAGTTTATTTCTTTGATACTTGTACCTACCCTGATATATTTAAAGCATTAAAATCTGCTAGAGACAGTATTCTACTTACCGGCACAATCAATGAGATAGCTATTTCCGACTTTAGGAATTCATTTGAACAACATTCATTTGTAAAAATATATAGTATGCTCATGTATCTTTTTGATGGTACAAATATAACAGTCAATATCCATCACAATAGTATAATATATCCCGTGCCTACAGAAATTACAAAAATCTTGAAGGAGAACCATGATATACCAATAGCGGGCCATTTAGGGTCAAACAGAATGTTTAACCGCGTAAAAGAACGTTATTTTTGGAAAAATATGAGATCAGACATAGAAAACTATGTAAAAAATTGCAAGTTTTGCCAAACCAATAAAGCCTTAAGAAAAATTAATAAATCACCTATGCAAATCACAACAACATCTTCTAGACCTTTCGATAGAATAAGTCTCGATATAGTGGGACCTTTGCCTGAAACTGGAATTTATAAATTAAAATATATTCATACTTTACAAGATGACTAGACAAAATTTTCTATAGCTTACCCAATATCTAATGCTACGGCTGAAGAATCATGTGAATGTCTCGTTCATTTCATATCTTTATTTGGAATACCTAAGTCAATTTCAACAGATCAAGGAACAAACTTTACAGCCGAACTTTTTAAGAAAACTTGTGAATTTTTAAAAATCAAGCAGATTTGGTCATCTCCCTATCACCCTCAGACGCAAGGTGCTCTGGAGAGAAGTCATTCCACTTTAAAAGAATATTTAAAATCTTATATTAACGAAAACCAAACTAATTGGCATAAATATGTATTTACTGCCATGCTCACATATAATAGCACCGTCCATACAACTACCCAATTTACGCCTTTTGAACTTATTTTCGGGCACAAACCCTACATTCCCGATTCCGTTTTTGATTTACGATCTGACGTCACATACCCAGAATATATTAAGATGCTTCACCATCGCCTTAAACTGTCTAGAGAAAAGGCCATACAAAATATAAACTCTTCAAAAGAAAAGTCAAAACATTATTATGATAAACATACCCGTCCAGTACAGTATAAAGTCGGTGAATATGTGTATATTAAAAATCATGTAAGACTTCGGAAGGCGCTATCTCCTATATGGAAAGGTCCATATAAGATCGTCAAAATCCATGGCAATAACACCTTATCTCTTCTTATAAACCGAAGATATGTAAAACATCATTATGATGAAGTAAAACGGATGCATACAACGCGGATACGTAACTAATTCTTCTTTTATTAATTATTAAGTTAAGATTATTAATACTTATTTCATTTTATACAGCTATATTTTACTATATTATATTTTTATCGTATACAAAATTATAGGTTTATTTACATAAGCATGATAGTTTAGTTTAGTTTTGTCATTACAGAATGGTTAATACATACTGCGCCATAGCCGCTAGCGAGAATGAGTATATTAAATACATCAAGGAAGGTCCTGGCTTGCTCTTCGACCCAGTGGGCACTCTGAAGCTCATAGACGATTATCTTCATATAGTTATTCCGATAGATGTTACTTCTTTTGATCAAAATATTAAGTACACCCAGGATGTTTTAAACATTGTTAAATTACAGTGTCAGGAAAGTATAGAGATTGATATTTCCGTCTGTCAAAATATAATGCAACCCTTGGATTCACTCTATAATGATATACTTCGTGACTATAATTCCATATCTCATATCATCTCTAGCGAGAGACCCAAAAGATCTGCATGGTTCTCTGGCGTCGGTGTAGTCTTTAAGCATGTATTCGGCACCCTTGATGAGGACGATGCGATAAATTACAATAGAGCAATAGAAACATTGTATGATAATGATAAACGGTTAGAGAATTCGATAAAGAAAACTATTCTAGTTTCGAAATCTGCTATTTCTAATATTAACCAATCTGTCAATGAAATATTGGAGAATCAATTTAAACTCAATGATGCCATTAATAATTTATCTACAAATGTGAGAAATATATCGAATTTAGTTACTATAGATAGTTTCAAAGTAAAACTATTAAACATTTTAAATTGTCTTCAATCACATTTGTTTACTCTTGCGTTTAAAATTAAAGACTTATTGAATTCTATTTTATTCATAAAAAGCAATACTTTACATCCATCTGTCTTAACACCCAAGCAATTATATAACGATTTATTAAATGTCTATAAAAATATACCTAAGTATAAGGACTTACCTATTCATTAACATTTAAGTAATATTCATGTTTTGATTAATGTAGCAGATTTAATTTCATATTATTATAATGGTAAACTGATTTTTATTGTTAAGATTCCATTAGTTAATGCCTTAGATTATAATGTTTATGATACTGTTCCTTTACCTATTCCGCATGAAGTTAATTCATCTTATTCATATGTTTGCATTATACCTACAGAACGATATCTGGCAATAAATACTGATAAGTCTACATTTACATATTTAAAGGATTTTAATGAGTGTAAAATTATTTCTCCCAAAGTACACATATGTCAAATAACTAACATATTCTCTGTTCCTGGTAATCCGTCTTGTGAAATAGAAATTATGACAAAAGCTGTATCCAGTATTCCAAATACCTGCCAAACTAAATTTATACATGGTGATATAGATATTTGGCATAAACTCAATAATGCTGATTGGATATTTGTAGAATCGAATTTAAATAAAATAACAATAGAATGTAATCAAGATGTATTATTTGAAACAACCATTTCAGGAACAGGAAAACTTACCATTCCATATAATTGTACAGCTTATTTTAAGAATATTAAATTTAATAAGGTATCCAATCCAGAAATTAATATTCCACTCATAAAACCTACTTATAATATAATATAATATAATATCTGATAAATGTTGTAATCTTAGCCGTTTCAATATTTCCAAAATTAACTTTTCTGAAATTACTAATATTAATCTACATCAATTAAAAGATCTTAAATTTAATATAGAAGATATCAGTGATGATCTAAATATTGCAAATCCTATTGATACCTTTAGTGATAATTCAAATAATTCTGTTATAAGTATAATTTCACTATTTCTAGTTGTATGTTTTATCGTAGTCTTTATATGTAAGAAATTATGTATCCTACTTTCAAAATATTTTGTAAGGGCTAAGCATTCTGAAGAAATAGATATTGAGTTTCAATCATCACCACCTCCACCGCAACTTAGAGTTGGTTAAAATATTCTGAAAACTTATCTTTATTATTTCCGATAAGTTCCCTCTTAAAGGGGGGGTTGTTATATATGCACATATGTATGCTTTAATGCAGATATAACATTAACGTCAGCACTTTAAGATCAAGGCGTCACCTATTAAAACATAAAGTCGGTCAGTCTCCTTCCGAATCCTGAGCCACTCATACATTTCAATTAGTTTTTTTATTTCTAGTTCTAAATAAATTTCTTTTTTAAAAGTTCGTTTTTAATATTCCGTCTAACAGTACGCATGGTACGGAATAGGAAGGTGGTGCTGACATGCGGCACAAAGGGTGAGGTTAAGGCCGTGAAAACGCGGCTCGGGGCTGATTCGGGCCTCAAATTCCAAGAGGCGAGAGGGAAAAACCCGATGATTATCATCAGGGACGTCCTCTCTTGCCTCAAGGATGAGGAGTTCATAGCGGCCCTAAGAGCTCAGAACAAGGAGCTCTTCACTGACCTCCATAAAGACCACCAAACGGCGGAGGCACGCTTCCGCCGAAGGTGCCGTAACCCGCACATCATGCATTTCGTCTTGCGGGTGGGCCCCCCGCTGTGGCGCCGCATGATCGACGATCCGTACACCTCGATCTTAAGCGGTCAAGGGTGGAGGATTTCTCGCCGCTCATTCAATGTTCGAAGTGCCTAGCCTTCGGACATGGGCGGCGCCACTGCAAAGAGTCTTCGGACCTTTGCAGCCACTGCGGGGGGCCACACGTGAGAGCAGAATGCCCCGATTATGTCACGGGAGAGCCGCCTAGCTGTGTCAACTGTCGACACACTAAGCTGGACAAGACGGATCACGGTGCATTCAGCAGCGACTGTCCGGTGAGGCGGAAATGGGATTCCATTGCCCGCCTCGGTGTGAGATACTGCTGAGGGCACCGCGGTCATAAATCCAGGTGGTCGCGGGCCCAGGGATGCTGCTTCGAGGCACATGATACAGGTAAACCTGCAGCGGAAGCGATTGGCAACCGACGAGCTGATGGCGGAAGCTGTCAGTTAGAAGGTGAGCCTGGCACTGCTGCAGGAACCCTACACAGGTAATCAAGGTGCCTTGAAGCGGTATCCGGGGGTCCGCGTTTTTCAGATGGACCAGAGGATTAGTAAGACTAGCAATAGCGGTCTTTGATAAAGACCTCCAGGTTAGGTGTGACCCTAGCCTCCAGTCGGAGAACATAGTGGCAATTACCATAGAGTTCTCTGACTGGACACTTGGGATAGTGTCCGCCTACCTGGAAGGGGATAAGCCCCTGGATCCATACCTGGACCGTCTGTCCAGTGTTCGATCCAAGTTGGAAACTTTGAGTGTTGTGATCGGAGGTGACTTCAATGCGTGGAGCCCATGGTGGGGCAGCGCAGATGAGGACCACCGAGGAGCTGAATTGGCAGGATACTTCGACGACAACCAGCTGCACGTTCTTAACACCGGTACCGAACCAACGTTTCAAGTGGTTCGGGGAGGTCGGCTCTGCACAAGCAGAGTAGACATTACGGTGTGCAGCCGAAGTATCTTGTCAAGGATGGAGTCCTGGAGGGTGGACCCCGAAATGGTCAGTTCCGATCACAATGCCCTTAGGATAGGACTCCGCGCTGGTCGTGCGAAAGCACTCGGCCCAGCACCAACCACTCGGATTTATAACACCCGAAAGGCAAACTGGAAGTTCCGGAAGGAACTTATCCTGCAACTACAGAATCGCCAAATCCGAGTGGATAGAGTGTCGGCCATAACCGCCCCCGAGGACATCGAAAACGTTGTCCTTGAGTACCAGGAGGCGGTTCGCCAAGCGTGTGAGGCCGTAATCCCAAAGCTGTTGTGAACGTTGAAATATGAACCTCCGTGGATGACCTCCGAACTTCGGGCCCTGAAGCGCGATACGGTTACAAAGAGCAATCGCATCCGCTGCGCGGCCCCAATAAGGAGGAAGGGATTCGTCGTCCGCCAGTATCTTGACGCCCGGGAAAAGTATGAGTCTGCCGCACAAGCGGCACAGACCCATAGCTGGAAGGAGTACTGCACCGCGCAAACATTTATTTACTTACCCGGCGGGCTCGAAATATGGGAAAACCATTCGGTTCCGCTGGGTTCGGGCACATGTAGGTATCGAGGGGAACGAGAGGGCTGACCACTTGGCGAAGGACGCGGCGCTCCATTCGAAGTTGAGGGCTGCATACGGTGGAGTGCCAGTTTCCACTCTTGGCCGCAACATCCGAGGCAGGACCCTTGAGGTCTGGCAGGAGTGCTACACCGCGGGTCAAACTGCAAGTGTTACAAAGGCATTCCTGCCAGACGTCAAGGTGTCATACAAGCTAATACGTGTGGAGCCTTTCTCCGCCTTGATGGCCCAGATCATCACGGGCCATGGCGGCTTCGCTGCGTATCTCCACCGATTTGGCCTGCCGGATAGCCCAGTGTGCATTTGCGACGGTCAGTCGGACGAAAGCGCATTGCACCTGGTGCTCCATTGCCCGAGGTTTGGCCGGTGGAGGTTTGATTTGGAAATGCAAAGCGGAGTGGCCGTACTCAAGGCCAACCTTCCCTCTCTCATAACGCGACCCACTAGGCAGCTGTTCGAGTCGTTCTGTTTTAAAATCCTAGCGGATGTGCTGCCTAGAAACGGCAGCAATATAAACGTCAAACATGTATAATTAATTTAGTTAGAAAATTATTAGTATTTGAATAAGGCTGAATATTGTAAATATTTATAAATACAAAAGCCATACTGTAGTGTTAGGTTAAATTTCTGTACTAAAATTATAAGTAGCATAAATTGTATAAAAGAGTACCCCCTATGATTATGCATAGGGGCTGTTATACAACCTTAGCCTGTAAGTAAATGTACATAGAATCATAATGTATTAATAATTGAAACTGTAAATATTGTAGATATAAGCACACCTGTATTAGAATCATAAGTAAGAATTAAGGATATGTAAATAAACCTGTTAGATGTAAGATTATGTGTCTAGTAATCTACATACAAGCCTCTATTTGGGAATGTATTAGTACTAATGTACAAAAATATAACAATGAAGATTTTTCTTCAATTAATTTAAATTAAGTTATTGGACAAGGGAGGACAACTCTTGCAATATCATACAAAATAGGCAACATTCACCAAATATAAATGTTACTGCTATAGATAATCATAATATAAAGCTCATAAATATTGTTCACCAGAATATACAAGGTATCTCAAGTAAGGAATTAGAAATTGAACTGTTTTTGAGCTGCTGTAATATAGATATATTATGTATTACAGAACATTGGCGTAAGAGTCATCAGCTCCAGTTTAGTTTTAGAGAACATAAAGTAGTCAGTTCGTTTTGTAGAAGTAGGGCAATACATGGAGATTCCCTAATTATTATTAATAATAGATTAAAATGTAAAAATAGAAGAGATATTGTTAATCTCTCTATAGAACAACTAATTGAGATAGCTTGTATAGAACTAGAGCAATGTATTATTGTAAGTGTATACCGCCCCCCCACTGCATCATATGAACAATTCCAACATAGAATGGAGGAGGTACTATCAAAATTTAGCAAAACCAGCAAGTCAATTATAGTGTGTGGAGATTTTAATATAAACTTGCTTGAACCTTCGGCTAATTGTACTAGCCTTAAAAAATTTATTTCAAAGTTTTAATTTGTTCAATGTATTTTGGGAACCTACTAGAATCACTTCTACAACAGCAACCTGTTTAGATAATATTTTTACAGATGTTACTATTACTAGTAAACTCATAATTAATAATCTTCAGTCCGACCATAGTGGGCAACTTATAAAAGTAAATACAAGATTGGACAATGTCAGACCAAAAAAGGTGACGATTATACCAGTTACGGGTAGCCGTCTTGAGAGGTTTAGAAATAATTTGGTAAATACGATACCATTTTTACACTGTGGTGAAACTGCTTATTTTCACTATAACTTAGTCTTCAATTCCTTCTGTGAGGAATTTGACAGGATTTTTACTCCAGTAACGGTGACAGTAAACAACAAACATTGTTTTAATGATTGGGCAACAATGGGTATCCACAAAAGTCGTAAACGCTTATATGACCTTTATTTATAGTGAAGAATTTAAAATATATGTAAAAAAATACTCCAAGCTCTTTAAAGTAGTTTGTCATGAAGCGAAAACACGTTTCATTGCAGATAAAATTAAAAACAGTAATAATAAAGTAAAAGCGACGAATTGCCGTAACACCTCTATCTGTTTAAATATTAATAATCGCGTTATAAATTCGGAAATAGAAATTTCAAATGAATTTGATAAATACTTTTCCGAAATCCCGATTGTCATAACCAAAGACCTTACTCTTCGCCAAAAGCAGCATATGATATGCTTACATTATGGGACAGAGGGCGCTAAGCGAGTGTAAATATTGACTTAGTGTTTAAAAATTAAAATTAAAATTAAAAGAAATAGTGCACATATAGGAGTGAATTAAGTTAATAAATATAGTTTAAGCTCCAATAAAACATATATAGTGTTAGCAAAACTTGATATTTGTTAAATATAGTAAAAAGTGCAGTTGAAATTTAGTGATCTTGTGCTCGGAACTATTGCATCATCCTTCAAAAGCTAATTGACTTGTTGTAATATACCTACCTAACATTACATTACAGCCACCTGATTGAAGGAGATTATAGATATTAAGAGAAGTACTTTTTGTAGTGTGAACAATACAAATTATTTTATTAAGTATCTGTATTTGTTAATATAATTGCTATATGCTAAGTAATTTTAATATTTTAAAATAAAACATACTCGCGCCATCTTGCTCGTCAACATAATATTATATTTATAAGATTGTTTATAAATCTTTTGAATACATAGCTTAAAAATATACTCCCTAGGCATTAAAATAGCAAAAAGCAATTTTACTGCTTGGTCTCTTTCACGATGAACTCACCCCCGAAATGCGCTGGATGCCGAAATGCCTTACCGAAGAAAGAATATTTATAGTGTTTAACATGTAAGGGACAATACGACTTAGATTGTGCCAACGTGACGTACAAACTGTATTGTTTGATGCAACGTAAGGATAAATGGAACTGCCCTGAGTGCCTTAATAAAATACCAAAAAGAGGCAATACCAATACTCCAGTTCGAAACATTGACACAACAATGGACGAAGTCCGGCAACATGTAACGACCAAGTGTGAAGGATCTAAGCGTACTCAAAAAAATACAGAGAATGAAAATGTCACGTTGCGTGTAAAAAATCCATCAGCTCGGTCTACAACTACGGATACTACAGCAGAGTTCTCAATAATGGAAGAACTGAAACTACACATGAGTGAGCTATTTAACTCACAAATGACTGGCATTAAGGACGCTATTATTAATTTGACGGAGACCATTAAGGCGCAAAACTAAGGCCCGTAAATTCAAATTCAAATTCAAATTTATTCAACAGCCTGAAGATCGAGTGTCGCAATTAGAAAAATCGACCGATTTGTCAGTTTTGGAGAACAAAATACAGAAGCTCAGTATAAAAATAGTCGAACAAGAGCAAACATTATTAGCAAACGATATTGAAATCTCTGGGTGTCCGGAAGTTTAGAACGAAAGTGCAATGCATATTATTAAGACCGTTAAGACCGTTGCACATAAAATAGGCATCAGTATCAATGAGAAAGATATTGTTAACGTGGAGCGAGTCGGGCCCAGGCGTCCAGAAGAGAAAGACAAACCGTATAGACCACGACCGCTTATCGTGCGTCTTACACGCCGTGAGACTAGGGACGCGTTGCTAACCGCCGCCCGCGTTCGCCGTGGCCTTAACACCGAAGGCCTGCAGCTTCCAGGCCCTACACGCTCTCTCTATATTAATGAACGTCTCAGCGGATACAACCGATACTTATTTCAGAAAGCCCGCTTATTAGCCAGCGAACTAAAATTTAAATATGTATGGATACGCGACGGTAAAATTTATGTACGGCAAGAGCAAGGAAAAGAACGTTCCAGGATACGTGAGGAGAGTGATTTATTCCGGGTATTTTGGAAAATCTTAATATTTGAACCTTTATTTTCCTATCCTTCTAATTTTAAACTTTCATTTAAAGCTAATATTTTTATAATGTGCAACCTTCTGTTATTTTATACTTTTTCTACACAACATAGTACAAATAATGCTCACACTCTAAACAGAACTCACACTAAACACACAGAACTCTTAAACACATATTCATATAAACATACACAAATATTAAATATTAGTTGCACATTGTTATTAAAGTAGTTCATTTAAAAATTCCTAATGGCTAACCCTTCAAAAAAATGTTTGAAAATAGGTTTATTAAATGCAAGATCATTGAATACAAGGACGGATGAGTTATAGATAAGTGTATTAAAGTATGAACCAGATATCCTTGCGCTCAATGAAACGTGGATATATAATAATTATAAGTAGATAATAAGGGGAAGAAGCTCTTGTGCCATCGGTGACCAACTACAGATTTATTCACAAGGCTCGAACCGGTCAAAGGAGAGGTGGTGGAGTTGGTTTCTTCATCAGAAAAGGGATATTCGCTCGCATTAAACAACTTCCAAGTACTGCTCTTGAACAGTTATGGCTGGAAGTTCAATTACCAGGTGCTATTATGGCTATCGGTACAGCTTATAGACCCGAGAGTGTCAGCGTCCGTGATGCGGTAGATAACATTAGTGAATCAGTAACCCTGATGGGGCACTGCAACTATAGCTGTCTTCTCGGTGACCTCAATATCAATCTCCTCAACGAAGATCTGCCACAGGTAAGAGATTTATTATCTTTTTGCTATCAACATAATTTACATCAAATATTTAAGGATCCGACTAGGGTTACGGATAACTCGGAAACATTGATTGACATTATCTTAACTGACACTCCATCCAAATGTCAAAAAGTTGATATAATTCATAAAAGAGACCTAAGCGACCACGCGATGGTGTTGACATATTTTAATATTAAGAAACCAAGGTTTAACAAAACGTTTAAATTCAAACGATATCTCCATAATATGGATCTGACTTTATTCAAATCTGACCTTAATTTAATTCCCTGGCATCTTATCAAGAGCTTCAATGATGTAGATCATATGGTAGATACTTTTAACAATCATATCTTAACATTATTCGACCTTCATGCCCCAATTAAGAGATCAGTTCTAAGAGGCCCACCTAAGCCATGGATCACAGACAGTTTAAAAATTATGATGAACCTAAGAGATAAAGCTCTAAAGAAAGCAAACAACTAAATCTGATACCTCAAAAACATACTATCGTACCCTCAGGAATCTTGTTACAGCTACTAAGGAACGAGAAAAAAAAGCATTTTTTGAACACTCTATTAATAACAACATTCACAAACCAGCCCTCTTGTGGAAAAATATAAAAAATATTACTACGATTACTAAATCAGTCAACACCTCTTTACCGGACCAACTTAAAGACCCAAATGAAATTAACGCTCATTTTTTAAATCTACCCCTATACAACGAAGAAGATATAGAAATTACGACAAACGAAAAAGACAGTATTTATTTATTTATTTATTGGAAAACAAACAGCTTAAGTTATATACACATTGTAACACATAATTTATATTACACAAGCCAATAAAGTTTCCACTTAAATATAAACAAAGCAGGAGTGAATATAATACAAAATATAACGATTTTATATACAACTAGCTGACCCGGCAAACGTTGTTTTGCCATATAAAGTATAATTCACGCGATAGTTTTATAAGTAATACAATATTGCCTATATTATAGCCTGTACATCATTTTGTTCTATTGTCAATAGTTTGCAGCGCACGCAAAAATAGGTTTTCGATTTTACACCTTGTGTTACAAAATAGCAATTATATTACGGATCCCTAATTTTGAAAAAAAAAACAGCCTATAGCCTTCCTCGATAAATGGACTACCCAACACTGAAAGAATCATTCAAATCGGACCAGTAGTACCAGAGATTAGCGCGTTCAAACAAACAAACAAACAAACAAACACTGCAGCTTTATAATATTAGTATAGATTCAACATAAGGCGAAAAAAGGACACAAAAATACAAATGAAACAAAATTTATCAAATTTATCGGTTGGACATATTTTAAGAATGTTTAAGATATTCTTTAATTTTTTTAGTGAAAGTTGGATAGCTGGTATGAAAAATGTCTAAGTGACTATAATTATTATTATAAGTGTTGCATGCTCTTATAATAAAACAATTGCTAGTATAATTTCTTCTACGAACAGGGATAAAGAATGTATCTATAGAACGTGTATAACGTTTTGGACAGTTAAGTTTAATGTTACTTAAAATACGATTGGAATCAATTAAGTCATGTAATATTTTGAAAAGGAAAACTTGATCTCTGTATTCTCTACGCTGTTGTAAAGATAGGTAATTAAATTGAGGAGTATTACAATTTTGAAACTTATAATTCAATCTTTTAATAAATTTATTTTGTACACTTTCTATAGCATCTATATATTTTGTATAACGTGGGTTCCAAGCAGTCGAGGCATATTCTAAATATGGTCTGACATAAGCATTATATAAAAGATTGAAAGTATGAATATTTTTGAAGTCATTTCCCTGTCTGAATATAAAACCAAGCATTTTATAAGCTTTTGCTGTCATATTGTCTATATGATTTTCAAATAAGAGAGCCGAATCTAGCGTTACCCCAAGGTCTTTTATTTCTGACACCCTTTTAAGGGGTATACAACAAGCATTTGAACTGAAAATTACATCAGAGCAGGTAGTCCTTAATATTTTAAAGGCTATCAAAACTAAAGCTATAGGTGTTGATAAATTAGACATTGACATGATTTTACTTACCGTTGAAGTTACTCTGCCTATAATAACAAATATCATTAACATGTCAATATTAACTCATAAATTCCCTTCTTGTTGGAAAAACGCACTTGTTAAACCTATACCAAAAAAAACAACTGTTAATGGACTCAATGATTTACGTCCAATTTCTATTTTACCCGTGCTATCCATAGTTTTAGAAAAAGTAGTCCTAGATCAAGTGGTTGCTTATCTCGACAATATAAAAGTAATACCAAAATATCAATCTGGGTTTCGTAAGGGTCACGCCACAGAAACAGCCCTTCTTCATATCACTGATGATTTGACAGAAGCATCGGATATGGGATATAGTAGTATACTAGTTTTGCTAGACTATTCTAGAGCCTTCGACTGTATCCCTTCAGAAATACTGCTGTCAAAACTAAGACACTATAGTTTCACCAAAAATACTTGCTGTTGGTTTGAAATGTTCCTGGCCGGTAGAAGCCAAATGGTAGAAATTTAAGACAAAACTGGTAAAAAACTTCTTTCTTCGTTGCTGCCTGTGATAAGAGGTGTCCCACAGGGCTCTCTGCTAAGCCCAATAATTTTCTCCATTTATACTGCTGACCTCCCCAAATATATAAAAACTTGTAAATACCACATCTACGCTGATGACACGCAACTGTATTACACTTTCAAAAGAGAAGATGTCAAAGACGCTGTACGTAAAATAAATCAGGACTTAGAAAATATCTACAATTGGTCAAAAAAAAAACTCGCTGTCACTTAATCCAGCTAAATCACAGATGTTAGCCCTTGGAACAAAAAACCAAATCAAATGTAAATGTAACTGCAACGAAAAAGTAAAAATAAATGATATACCAGTAGAATATGTAAAACCTGCACGTAATTTGGGCCTGGTACTAGACAGTGAGTAAAAATTTATGGAACATGTTAACAATAAAATAAGAACTGCTTTTTATAAACTGAAAACACTTTATAAAATAGGGCCATACCTAAAAGAGGAACTACGTACTTCATTGACTGAGTCACTTATCCTCTCCCAATTCAACCACTGCAGTACAACATATGGTCCCAGACTTAGTCATAAATTGGAGAGAGTAGTGCAGCGGGTACAAAATGCATGTATTCGATTCTCCTTTCATGTTCCAAACAGAGGCTATATAACTCCATATTTAAACAACAAACGAATACTTAATATGAAAGCTAGGAGAGAATTGCATTATGCCTGTAGTATAAAGAGAATTATCTGCAATCGCCCTGGCAATCGGCAAGCGCCCTGAATATTTATTTGAAAAATTGTCCTGGAGCGGAAGTTCTAATTTAAAATGTACACGTTTTGCCTCTCAAAACGTATTAAATATACCATACTACAAGACAACAAGATATAGATCCAGTTTCGAATTCATGGCTTCCCGTATTTGGAATGATTTGCCACCTCTTAGAATGATAAAAAATATAAATCAGTTTAAGGGTAAATATAAAATGGCATTATTAAAAAAACAACAGGAAGCTGAAAATTTCAATTATTGTGTATGGAAAGAACTTCCCTTAAATAAATATTTTTCATGATTTAACCATAAAATTTGCAACTCGTTTCATATTACATTTAAACTGACACATTGACACACACTCATATATTTATACAGCACACACACTCACACTCACAAACACACTCATAATTTATACAGAGGTTGATACATTTAGAAAAAGTTTAGATCTGCATTGTAATCGTTATTAGTTTGCCCTCTTTACTATGTATCCCACCTTATGAAGATGGGAATGGCTGAAAACCAGCGCTGCATGAAAATATTATTTCAAGCAGCATAAGCTGAGCCTACTCCCTTTTGTCTTCATGTATGTTTGTAATAAGCTGATATTGTGTACTTAAATTAAGTTCAAGGCAATAAATTTTATTATTATAATTATTATTATTGTTACTATTAAATTACACGTACCAGTATCTTCCACTGATTTGAAATTTAAGTATGTTACAGGTAGCGATATAATAAAAATCTTCAAATTAATAAACCTAAAAAATACAAAAATCCTATGGGGCCATTCGACTAATATTGTAAAATACATACTTGACATTAGGCACCTGAATTAGCAAAAATATTTAATGAATGCATAGATGAGGGTGTGTTCCTTGACCTCATGAAATACAGCAAAGTTATACCTTTGTTTAAATCGGGCAGTTCTTTTGACCCTGATAATTTCAGACCTATTTCAGTGCTGCCTGTTTTTAGTAAAATTTTTGAAAAACTTTTGCTTCAACAGCTCGTTTCACGAGGGGCTTATCAAAAATTAATGCGGGTACTAGACTCATTGAGCACATCTTTGACGCCTGGGAAGAGTCACAGGATGCATTGGGCATTTTTTGTGATTTGTCAAAAGCATTTGACTGCGTCCACCATGAAACTTTACTCCTAAAACTAAAACATTATGGAGTGAAAAATAGAGCCCTAAATCTGTTAAAAATCATATTTAAGCGAAAGAGTTCAGATAGTCGATGTAAATGGCAAACGGTCTTCGGGTAAACCTGTGGGAATAGGTGTTCCACAGGGTTCTATTCTCGGTCCTTTCCTGTTTCTTATATATATTAACGATCTACCGTTTGTGGTAGATGATAGCCATGAGATTGTATTGTTTGCTGATGATACTTCACTAATTTTTAAAGTGAAGCGACGTGCGGATATTGATGACGAGGTAAGCAATGCACTCTCAAAGATAGTGCGTTGGTTTGAGACGAATAATCTGCACTTAAACAGTAAAAAAACAAAGTGTTAAAGATTCATTACAACAAACACAGTGGAGGTACAAACCAACGTACTTATAAATGACCAGAGATTGGAACTTGTGGACACTACGGTCTTCTTGGGTATCACGTTAGATAAAAAGCTTCAGTGGGGTCCACATATTACCCATCTAGCAGATAGACTCAGCTCTGCGGCATATGCAGTTAGAAAGATTAGAGAGTACACGAATGTTGCGACCGCTAGATTAGTGTACTTTAGTTATTTTCACAGCATCATGACATACGGTATATTACTATGGGGTCATACTGCTGACATTGATATAGTGTTTGCACTGCAAAAGAGAGCTGTTCGTGCTATATATCAGCTTGGTTATAGACAGTCTCTCAAAGAAAAATTTAAAGAAATAAATATTATGACTGTTCATTGTCAGTACATTTATGAAAATTTAATATATGTTCTATATGGCGCATTACAAAATCCCTAAAGCCTAAGTCCACTGTAATTCCAGAACTAATGCGTCCAGACGGCACTTTTACCAATAGCCCTTCGGAACAGTGTGATACTCTTGCTACCGCTTTCCAAAGTAATATGAATCTAACTAAGGATTGGCAAAGTTCTGAAGTCGAGACTGTAATAAGTGACACTTTAACAAGGATTGATGAGTTCACAATTGTGAAGCCAACCCGAATAGTGCGTCCTATAGAGATTCGTAAAGCACTTCGTGCGCTTAAGACCCACAAAGCTCCAGGACACGATGATATTCACAATATAATGCTCAAAAACTTATCGCAAAAGGCTGTAGTCTTCCTAACAAAAATATTCAATGGCTGCCTATTTCTTGGGTATTTTCGTAAAGTTTGGAAAAGAGCCAAAGTTATTCCTTTAAAAAAACTGGGTAAAGACGAATCAAATCCTACTCATTATCGTCCAATTAGTTTACTCCCGTCCTTAGGTAAGTTATTTGAAAAAATTATTTACACCCGATTATTATGTGTTTCTGATCATATACTTATTAATGAACAATTCGGTTTTCGATCCAAACATTCTACAGTGCACCAATTGGCTAGAGTATCAGAGCATATTTCTCATAACCTAAGTCTTCATAAGTCAACAGGTATGTTCTTATTAGACATTGAAAAAGCTTATGATAGTTTGCGGTATGAAGGCTTACTTCACAAACTAGTCAATCTAGATGTTCCACTAGATCTTGTAAAACTTATTAAGTCCTATCTTTCCGACCGCCAATTTATAGTTCACTACAACGAATCCAAGTCATCATGTTTTCTTTCCCCTGCTGGTGTTCCTCATGGATCTATTCTAGGCCCATACTTGTTCTTCATCTTTCTTAATGACACCCCTATCCAAACGCATACTAGCCTTGTATGTTTTGCGGACGACACAGTCTCATATACTTCATCTGACGATGTCGATCTTATAATTAGCAGATTACGACTTGCAATCGAATTGCTTTGTACATACTTCTCTAAATGGAAGCTGAAATTAAACGAGTCTAAGACGGAGGCTATCTTGTCTACAAGTCATCGCAAAGCCCGGAACGACGTCTTATTATCGCTGATCATGAAATCCCCTGGCGAAGCTCTGTTCGGTATCTTGGAGTATTAATGGATAATAAGCTCCACTGGTCAAAGCATGTTAAGCACGTGCATGTAAAAAGCGCCCAAGCCCTGGGTGCCCTTAGTCCCGTTTTAAATCGCAAAAGTAATTTAAGCCCGTATACTAAACTGAGAATATACAGTACTCTCGTTCGTCCCTGCATTACGTATGCATGTCCCGTTTAGAGTTCTACTTGTATATTTAATCATAGGTTGCTACAAATATTGCAAAATAAAGCAATAAAAATTGCTTTTAATACCCCTTTTAGAACAAACCTGACTAAACTACACCACAGAATTAATTTTCCACTTCTACATGACTACACTTTAAAACTTTCACGTACAAAAACTTACTACTTAAAAAATTTAACTAACAAAAATCCATTGATTTCGAATATAGCTTATAAAATTAACAATCATCGATACACGCGTAACTTACCACAGCACTACCTTTTGTTTCCCCCAGCTCAAGCCTAACGTGAGCACGAGCATAACAAACGATTGGAGCTAGGGGCACAGCGCCGCGACCCCGCTCGGTTCCTAGCGCCGTGAGATCCGGGGAGGCGAGGTGGCTCGCTGCGCTGTGGTTGTATTTGGTTGTACATGTTTATATGTCCATCATTGTGATGGACATAATTAAATTATAACTTTTAGATTTTCGAATATATATTGTAATAAGCGTAATTATTTTCAAATAATACGTATTGGATGTTATTGGCGCAATTTATTTTAGTAATTGTAGCAGTTATACATTGTCTTAACGAGATTTATGTTATTATGTTTGTAAAAACTTTAATAGGCGTTCCTTCTTTTTCCTAGCCTCAAAGTTGTTTAGCCTTCTCTTGTTTAATGTTCAAACGTAAATCGCTGTAAATTTCCGTTGTAATATCACTTATCAATAAAAAATTTTAAAATGAAAAAATGAATGAATATATGTTCACAAAAATCGTCACCTTTTTGCTCTTAATAGTGATTTTCATTATTATAACACTAGAAATAAGGGATTGCTTGTAACTAATTCTAGTAGGCTTCATAAGATACATAGTAGCTTTAAGGGTAAACTTCTACAATAAAGTCCCAGCCACGGTTCAGGCATTATCTATAAATAAATTTAAATGTTTTATAAAAAAATGGCTCTGTCGTAAATCCTATTACTCCACTGCTGAATATCTAAATGATCGGACAGCCTGGGACTAGATTGTGATTATTTTATAGCGATAGAAATGATTGTACAATATTGTATATTTTTATTGAAAAGAGCGCAAAAAAAAAGAATGCTGGGAGAGTTTCTTGCGCCGCTTCTTCTCTCTCAGAGGGCCATTTGTTTCCAAAGCGGTAGTAGTATCTAGTAGTATAAGAAATGACATCAAAAAGAATTCTAAAGGAATCAATTTTGAGAAAATAAATGCCTTTTATGCCTTTTTATGCCTTTAGTAATTAAGGAACTTTAAATAAATAAAATTGTTAGTATTGACACGGCAGTGGGTCAGGGATTGGAAATAATACTCCGCTTATAGGAACGAGTCTTTATTTGCGTTCACTTTTTCTGAACTTGCGCTTCGCCGGTCTGCCGCTGTTCCTCTTGTGGGCGGCGGTACCTTCAACGCGTCACACCGCACCGAACACTAAGTCTCTTCTATCTTCTTCTTCTTGGAACACTTCCACTTTTCACTGCTTCTTCTTTTTCCTCTTCTTCTTCTTCTTTACACTTTCGAGTCAGACCTAGAACTGCCGTAGGCCACGCTTAGTACGGCTTATATACCCCCGGATCCGTTCTATTTTCAAAATGATTCTCCCATTCCATCTTTAAATTTAAATTGTACTAGAAAATTCTTTTAACTATTTTTATCCTGCTTACACATTTTCCATCCCTTTTTTTCTGTTCGATTTGATCCTGAACTTACTAGAAATTTCCTTTAACTTTACAAAACCCAAAAAAATCCATACACTGGTAGGTGTATCGAACCCGGGTCTACAGCGTCTAAAGAAAACACCGCTGAGCTACGAGTATTGCTGACGGAGCTGTTGAAATTAACAATGTCTTGAAGTTTGACAACTCTCGTCATATACTTCGAAGGGTTGCTACGCAACAGTATGTAAGCGACAAAAATTATAAGATAAATAAACTATTATTAATTATTATTAATAAAATATTATTACCCGCAATTCCTACCGTTCAATGGTAGGGAGAATGCAGTCGTAGTAGCTCCTCGGCCCTGGAACGAAAGTTAGGTTGTTAACCTTGGTTAGGTTAGGTTAGGTTAGGTTCCCTTCCACCTGTGGGTGTCTACTCCCACGGGGTCCAGGCCTTGCCGTGGCGGAAGGGCTCAGTACCTGGGGTGCAATCCAGCATCTTGGGGAAGCTAACTGGACTTAGGGAGGCTGCTCCCAACTAGTTCTTTCTTTAAGAACTATGCGGGATGTGGCCTGACTAGAGTGATGCTCGTAGTAGAGCAACGAGGACGGGCTCAGTGTGCATTGACACTGCCTCCGTGCAGGTGGGAGAACCCAGTTTTCCTACCACCGTCAGTAAGCCCGTCTTGGCTTAGCCACCCGGACGGTGAGGAAGAATACCTCTTTAAAAAATTACCCCGAATCCCGTGCTCTGGTGCGTAAAGGGGATGCATGGCTCATGGGTAGTTCAGTCGCAAGCGCACTCCTAGCCGAGGTACCTGCGGACCCCTCGTTTGGGCACAAATTTACGCTTGGCCGGGTATTGGGGGATCTCTGCCCGGGTCGACCTCTATTTCTCCCCCACTCGTGGGAAAAACAATGAACCAAACTAAAAATAAAAAAACAAACAAAACAAATGAGAGGAAGAAGTTAGGTGAAAAGAGCGGAAATTCGTCGACTGACTACGAAATTGAGGTAACTCTACTAGAGGAGCCCCCAGCAGACGCTCGGAGAGGTAGTCGGAAGTCAGAGCGCCTCCGCTCGAAGGTGGATGGGATCTTGAGAGGACGGTCTCCTACACCACTGTCATCAGACACAATGAGAGGGAATGCGGAGCTCGAAGCCGAGACCCGCAAGCGGGGTCACTCGAGGAAGAGGAGGGTGACGCACCCCATGGTTTATTGCCTCCAATAGTGGCAAGCAGCCTTAGAGGGCGGTCGCGTACCCCAGTCCCGGCCCCAGCGGGTTCCGCATTCACGAGGAGTGGGAGCCTACAACGGGGCTCGTGCAGAAGGCGAGATCGTTGCCGAAGAGGAAATTACGGATCTTCTCGAGAAGATCCGGGCGCCGATGGTTGGGGATTTCGATTTCCAAGCACCGGCATCTTTACAGGAGAGGATGAGCTACGCGGTGGCCATTATCAACAAAGTGGCCACCAAGTCCACAAAACTTAAAGGGACCCTCCCTTTGTTAAGGCCCTTAAGGACTCCTCAGCGACGATCTCCAGTGTAGTGGACACACTCGTAGAGGACGTGGTTCGTCTCCGAGCTGCGAATGAACGCCTGACGGAGCAGGTCGCTGACCTCAGCGCACAATTCGCCCAATTTCGGTCACGAGCGCGGTCAGAGCACCCGGAGCAGCCTAAGTCTGCTCCAGAGCAGATTGCTCCGTCCCCTACACCGTCGGACGCACACCTGCGTCAAGTAATTGACGCAGTTTGGAGGATGATGGACGGGCGGCTTGCCGGCCTGGAGGCTAGGCTGCCTCCGGCACCTATAGTCCGGCCGCCTCTCGCTGCGTCTCATCCCAAAGCCGTTTCAGTTCGGAGACAGGAAGGCCGCATCCCTGTGACCAATCCGGCGGTTGCAACAGCGCCAACTCGCTCGGCCAACACCACTCCAAAGGCGGGACGTGCCCCTGCTGGTGTGGATACTGTGCCTGGCAGTTTCGTCAATGCCAGGGTCACAATCCTGGCGGCGAGACCGATGAGGTGTTTTAAATGCCTTGGATCGGGACACACTCGTGCTAATTGTACGAGCCTCTTTGACTGCAGTGGACTCTGCTTCCGCTGCGGTCAACCGGGGCACAAGGCGGTGAATTGCTCTGCAGCCCCCGATTGTGCAGCGTGTGCGGCTGGCAAGTTGCCTGCCAATCATCAGACGGGGCAGGGAGGATGCAAACCTCCACGTGCATCTCAGAAGACATTAGGGGTTAGCCAGTCGGCCCAGGCTGCCTCCGACATTCCTGCGACGCCGTCGCCCGTGGAGGAGGCTGTAAAAATGGACCATTAATGGACCAAGTCTCCAGCCTCTTTGTCCAGATGAACCTGAACCACTGCGCTGGTGCGCAGGACCTCTTCCTGCAAACCGTGGCGGAGTGGTCTATTGGTGTTGCCGTAGGTGCAGAGCCCTTCTATGTTCCTCCCTGCCCAAACTGGGTGGGCGATCGGGACGGTTCTGTGGCAATCATTGGTTCCACGGCAGCTCATTCCCCACCCTTGTCGCTAAGAGACAAGGGTACGGGATATGTTGCTGCTGATTGGGGGGGAATTACCATATATGGTATCTACTTTTCCCCCAACCGGAGTCTGAGCGATTTCGAGGTTTTCCTGAGCAACCTGGAAACCTCGATACGGCAAATTGCGTCTGGGCACGTCTTAGTGCTGGGGGACTTCAATGCTAAATCCGTAGCATGGGGCTCCCCCGGAACGGACGCCCGGGGCGAGGCAGTGGAGGAGTGGGCGGCTACGATGGGCCTCTGTCTTCTCAACAGAGGCTCTACAAATTCGTGTGTGCGACAGCAGGGGGGGTCGATAGTGGACCTTTCGTTCGCTACCCCTGCTGTTACAACAACAGTAAGGAACTGGCGTGTCCTGGAAGAGGTTGAGACGCTCTCGGACCATCTCTATATCCGATTTGAGCTCTCCCGAATCCAGGACGCCAGAAAGGGTCACACGGCGCGGCATTCTTTCCGCTTTCCCGACCTACTGGAGGAAGCAGCCATACTTTACTCTTGGCTGTCTCCTCGGCCTCCTCATGAGGAGGTAGACATGGGGCAGGCTGCTTTCGCGATGCGATTACGCAGATTTGCGATGCAGCCATGCCCCGCGTTCAAGGTCGCCGGCCTCCAAGGAAGGAGGTCTACTGGTGGTCCCGAGAGCTGTCGGATCTCCGTGCGGCCTGCATTCGTGCCCGGAGATCCTACACCCGCAGCCGGCGGCATTACAGCGAGGAGGGGGAAGAAGACCGGCTTCAAGAGAAATACCGAGTTGCACGGAAAACTCTGAAGCTGGCCATATGCCGCGCCAAAGATGAGAAGAAAAAGGAGATGCTGGAGGGTCTCGATAGTGATCCCTGGGATCGCCCATATCGTGCGGCGCAGCAAAAGCTGCGTTCCCAGGCCCCCCCCCCTTACAAAGACTCTTCAGCCCAGCTTCTTGCAGGATGTGGTTGAAGGGCTTTTTCCACAGCGGGTGGAACACACGTCACCGTCGATGGCCCCTGTTGCCGGAGATGACAGGGAGGCCGATAGTGGAGACATTCCGCCCGCTACAGAGGCGGAGATAGGGGCGGCTGTTCTACGAATTCGTTTGAAGAACACCGCCCCCGGGCCGGACGGGATTCCTGCCCGAGTGCTGGCCTTAGCCCTCAACCACATGACGGACCGCCTCAGGGAACTGTTCGACGCGAGCCTGGTGACCGGACGGTTTCCTGACTGCTGGAAGAGCGGGAAGCTGGCTCTCTTGTCAAAGCCGGGGCAACTAGCAGACTCGGTCGCAGCCTACTGGCCCATAGTGTTGCTGGACGAGGCGGGTAAATTGTTTGAGAGGGTGATATTTACCCGCATCGTCCGACATCTGGGCGAGGTTGGCCCCGATTTGTCGCACGCCCAATTTGGATTCCGTGCCGGGCGTTCAACGATCGACGCTGTAATGCGCCTGAGGGCTGTGACCGAAGAGGCAGTGAGCTGCGGAGGTGTGCTGTTGGCGGTGTCATTGGACATCGCCAACGCTTTTAATAGTCTGCCCTTCAGCTGCATTAGGGAAGCACTCCTCTATCATGGAGTGCCACAGTACCTAAGGCGGCTGGTGGCAGACTATTTAGTGGAGCGTATCGTCATGTACGAGGACCGAGATGGATTCCTCAGACGTCGGCCCATGTCGTGCGGTGTGCCACAGGGGTCTGTTCTTGGACCACTCCTGTGGAACATGGGGTACGACTGGGTCCTTTGAGGGGAATTTTCCCCGGGGCTGGGGGTCATCTGCTATGCAGATGACACCTTGGTCACGGCCCGGGGGAAAATCTTTGAGGTGGCGGCGTGCCTGGCTACCAGAGGCGTCTCTAAGGTAGTCGAACGCATCGAGGCGTTGGGCTTACGGGTGGCTTTGGATAAGACTGAGGCCCTTTTGTTTCACGGGCCTCGTAGTGGTCCGCCACCCGGGGCCTTAATAGAGGTGAACTCTGTCCTCATACCGGTTCAGGCCCACATAAAGTATCTGGGCCTGATCCTTGACGGTAGATGGCTCTTCGACGAGCACTTCCGCCAGCTTGCACCAAGGCTGGTTGACGCTGCGTCCCTCGGGCGAATTTTATCCAATTTGGGCGGACCCAGTGTCGCTACGCGACGGCTGTACACAGGGGTGGTGCGGTCAATGGCACTGTACGGTGCACCGGTGTGGGCGGCGGCTCTGATCGCCCAAAATAGGGCGCACCTCTGGCGTCCTCAGAGGGTTATGGCGGTTAGAGTCATACGCGGTTACCGCACCGTATCGACGGAGGCGGCGTGCGCATTGGCCGGAACGCCCCCGTGGGATTTGCAAGCGGAAGTGCTCGCCGAAGTTTATCGGCGGACGGCTGAGTTTCGAGCGGGTAGTGGCAGTCGGCCCCCGCCCGAAGAGGTACGCGAGTGGCAAAAAGCCGCCCGCCGAGCCATCCTAGTTCGATGGTCGTCCCGGCTGGAGGCTCCACGTGCTGGATTTGCTGCCGTTGAGGCGCTCCAGCCGGTCATTGTCGAGTGGGCAGGGCGACAGCACGGGGCTTTTTCCTTCCGACTGACGCAGGAGCTTTCTGGGCACGGTTGCTTCGGGAAGTACCTGCACTCAGTTGCCAGGAAGGAACTGAGTCCCGCCTGTCACCACTGCGACTGCAGTGAGGCTCAGCATACGCTGGCAGTATGCCCGGCCTGGGTAATTCAGCGCCGGGTCCTCACTGCAGTTATTTGGGAGGATCTCTCGCTGCCGGCCGTCATACGCTCCATGGCCGGCAGCGAAAGGCATTTTACCGCGGTCGCGACCTTCTGCGAGGATGTCATCTCGCAGAAGGAGGTGGCGGAGCGGACTCGGGAGGACGATGTCCACTCGGACTGTATCCGTGCCGGCGAACCGGGCGGCGGAGGGGCGCTTACATGCGCCTAATGCCGTCCTGAGTGTGGCCGCGGGTGGACGGGACGGGTTTACCCATCCACCCGCCTTAGTGGTCAGCCGCGAAGGGGCGACGTCCACGTATACCTGGACGCCGCCTAATTGAGAGTTTATATAGAAGATGGTGCCCGCACTCACGCGGGCACGCGCCAGGAGGAGTACCGGATGTGTTAATAACGCCGTTCCCGGACTCCTCCTACCAAGGCGTGGTATGGTACACCGTGTGGTTTTAGTCGGTTCGATTCCGACACACCACCCTACCGAAAACCCCGGTGGGGTGACGGCCCGTGGGGGTTTCCACACGTATAAAAAAAAAGGTTAGGTTAGGTTAGGTAGGTGGCGGGAGGAACTTGAGTCCTCCCATGTGGGCGCGCGCACTATTGGCGCCATTCTTCCAATCCTAAGCGACTAGAAGAAAAGACGAAAAGGAGATATGTCCTTCCGCCTGCCACTGGTGTTGTCGGGCCATGGCTGCTTTGGACGATATCTGTGCCGGGTTGTGAGGAAGGAGGTATCGCCTCGGTGTCATCATTGTGATGACACCGAGGCGATACCTCCTTCCCGACCTTCACCGATGAGGATACTCCGATCACACCCTCCGGAATTGCGTCGCAAGGGAAACAAGGCGTCAAGACCTGAGGTCAGTGATCGGCCAGGACCTCTCGCTGCCTGGCATGGTCAAGAGCATGCTGGACAGCGAGGAGTCCTGGAAGGCGGCTTCCTCCTTCTGCGAGCACGTAATGCTACAGAAGGAGGACGCCGAAAGGAACAGAGAGAGGGCATCAGTTGCCCTTCAGAGGGCAGCAGGGCGGGGCAGGAGGGGGAGAGGGGTCCAAGAAGACCTCTCAACCCCAGCCCCTAGCAGCCAGTAGAGGGCCACTGATGGCCTCTTCCCCGAGGTTCTCCGGTGAAATGCCCTGCAAAGATCCCGCAGAACCTCTCAAAAAGGGGAACTCTCTGCTTTCGAGGAGGTTTTAGTGGGTATTACCAAACTTGGCCAACTTCTAGCTACGTAGAAGATGGTCTAAGTGGTTGAGTCCCACACTCCCAGTGCCACATAGTACACAGGGGTAGTACGTAAATGTATTTCCTCCACGTTAAAAAAACAAAAGGTTAGGTTAGGTTCCCGCCCGATCGTGCTGCCACCTTGTCGTGGTGGGGGGGGCTTGCGTGTCCCAATGATCTCCAAGGCTATGCCGTACAGGCTACACATAACCCAGGCTTGGAGAGAGGGATCAGACTAAGAGCGGCACAGGGGTGGTGTCTCTCTGCGTGTCCCTCTGATTTATCAGAGGGCACTGTGGATGGGATACCTATAAAAGGTTATTTAGGATGGGGGCAACGGGCTGTCGGTCGCGAGACTTGCAGCATGTCTTAGGCCACCGTCGGCCGACTCGCTCCCTGACCCGTGGGCGTGAGGGGTGAGGGCCGCTATACCGGTGGGGGCCGCGAGGAAGAAAACCTCTCTAAAAAATTACCATGGACGGAGGCGGCGGAGCGGGTGAGGGAAGGTTATCCCCCGTCGAACCCAATCCGCCGCAAGAGAGTGGGACGGAGGCGCTTGGCACATGAGCGCCGCCTTCCCCCTTAATGTGGGTCTCCGGGCGGTGGAACCGGGGGATACCATCGCCCAGTTGGAGGAGACCCCCGAGACGGCTGGCGTGTCCCATGTTCCAGCACGCCAGGTTGAATCGTGAGTGGCGCCGTAGGTGGGCGCCCCACAAGATGGGTACGAATACGGACAACCTTGTCCGTCGGCGGAGGAGCGGAAGTGTGCGAAAGCGTTCCCGCAGCTCCGCCAGAAGACGGTGAGGAGGAACACCGCTGGTTTTTAGCCGGTAAGAGTCCGGCATATCCCGACACTGCCCCCCGTGCCTGTCGGGTATCCATGAGGATTTTCCAGTGACAAAAAAAAAGGTTAGGTTAGGTTAGGTTAGATTAGGTTAGGTTAGGTTAGGTTAGGTTAGGTTAGGTTTTTTTTTTATTCCTAGTGGTCTACCTCACTGGCAACATTCGTTCCAGGGCCGAGGAGCTACAACGACTACATTCCCCCTACCATTGAGCGGTAGGGATTGCGGGTCGGATAATAGTTTATTTATCTTATAATTTTTGTCGCTTACATACTACCAATTTTATTTATTTAAAGTTCCTTAATTACTAGACACATAATCTTACATCTAACAAGTTTATTTACATATCCTTAATTCTTACTTATGAGTCTAATACAGGTGTGCTTATATCTACAATATTTACAGTTTCAATTATTAATACTTTATGATTCTATGTACATTTACTTACAGGCTAAGGAAGAATAACAGCCCCTATGCATAATCATAGGGTACTCTTTTATACAATTTATGCTACTTATAAATTTAGTACAGAAATTTAACCTAACACTACAGTAAAGTAAAATTATGATTTCAGCAATATGGATATCGTATCCGAGATTCTCGAGGGTGCAGAGAATGATTTTGGGATCATTTTTGAAATCCAAGATGGCCGCCGCGCAAAATTATGATGACAACATTATGGGTATCGTATTCGAGGTTCTCGAGGGTGCAGAGAACAATTTCGGGATCATTTTTAAATCCGAGATGGCTGCCGCGCAAAATTATGATTTCAGCAATATGGATATCGAGTCCGAGGTTCTCGAGGGTGCAGAGAACAACTTTGGGATCATTTTTGAAATCCAAGATGGCCGCCGCGCAAGATTATGATCACAATAATATGAGTGTCGTATCCGAGGTTCTCGAGAGTGCACAGAACGATTTTGTGATCATTTTTGAAATAGAAGATGGCCGCAACTCAGAATTATGATAACTACATTATGGGTATTGTATCCAAGACTCTCGAGGGTGCAGAGAACGATTTTGGGATAATTTTTGAAATCCAAGATGGCCGCCGCGCAAAATATGATTTCAGCAATATGGATATGGAGTCCAAGGTTCTCGAGGGTGCAGAAAAAAAATTTTGGGATCATTTTTGAAATCCAAGAGGGCTGCCGCACACAATTATGTTTTCAGCAATATGGGTATCGTGTCCGAGGTTCTCAAGGGTGCAGAGAACGATTTTGTGATCATATTTGAAATCCAAGATGGCTGCCACACACAATTATGGTTTCAGCAATATGGATATCGTGTCCGAGGTTCTCGAGGGTGCACAGAATGATTTTGGGATCATTTTTGAAAACCAAGATGGCCGCCGCACAAAATTATGATTTCAGTAATATGGATATCGTGTCCGAGGTTCTCGAGGGTGCAGAGAACAATCCTGTGATCATTTTTGAAATAAAAGATGGCTGCCACACACAATTATGATCACAATAATATGAGTGTCGTATCCGAGGTTCTCGAGAGTGCACAGAACGATTTTGTGATCATTTTTGAAATAAAAGATGGCCGCAACTCAGAATTATGATAACTACATTATGGGTATCGTATCCAAGACTCTCGAGGGTGCAGAGAATGATTTTGGGATCATTTTTGAAAACCAAGATGGCCGCCGCACAAAATTATGATTTCAGCAATATGGATATCTTGTCCGAGGTTCTCTAGGGTGCAGAGAACAATTCTGGGATCATATTTGAAATCCAAGATGGCCGCCGCACAAAATTATGATTTCAGCAATATGGATATCGTGTCCGAGGTTCTCGAGGGTGCAGAGAACGATTTTGGTATCATTTTTGAATGCGAAGATGGCCACTGCACAAAATTATGATTACAACATTATGGGTATGGTATCCGAGGTTTTCGAGGGTGCAGAAAACGATTTTGTGATCATTTTTCAAATCCAAGATGGCCGCCGCTCAAAAGTATGATAACTACATTATGGGTATCGTATCCGAGGTTCTCGAGGGTGCAGAGAACGATTTTGTGATCATTTTACAAATCCAAGATGGCCGCCGCACAAAATTTTGATTTCAGCAATATGGATATCGTGTCCGAGGTTCTCGAGGGTGCAGAGAACGATTTTGGTATCATTTTTGAATACGAAGATGGCCACTGCACAAAATTATGATTACAACATTATGGGTATGGTATCCGAGGTTTTCGAGGGTGCAGAGAACGATTTTGTGATCATTTTTCAAATCCAAGATGGCCGCCACTCAAAAGTATGATTACTACATTATGGGTATCGTATCCGAGGTTCTCGAGGGTGCAGAGAACGATTTTGTGATCATTTTTCAAATCCAAGATGGCCGCCGCACAAAATTATGATTTCAACAATATGGATATCGTGTCCGAGATTCTCGAGGGTGCAAAGAATGATTTTGGGATCATTATTGAAATCCCAGATGGCAGCCTTGCAAAATTATGATGACAACATTATGGGTATCGTATTCGAGGTTCTCGAGGGTGCAGAGAACGATTTTGTGATCATATTTGAAATCCAAGATGGCCGCTGCACAAAATTATAATTTCAGCAATATGGATATCGTACCCGAGGTTCTCGCGGGTGAAGTGAACGATTTGGTGATCATTTTTCAAATCCAAGATGGCCGCCGCACAAAATTCTTGTGCGAATTGGTGGAGTGTTATCTCTTCTGAGATAACACTCCACCAATTCCAGAATTGCTAGCATCAGTATCTACTATGAATCTTCCCTCCGTGTCAGGATATCCGAGGATAGGTGGTTCACATAGCCGTTTCTTCAACTCTAAGAAAGCTTGTTCGCAGTCTTCATCCCAGGAAAAGGCTCTTTTCTCCTCCGTCAGTCGATGTAAGGGCTTAGCAACATCGGAAAACCTTTGCACAAAGCGTCGATAATAAGAGCATAGTCCAAGGAATGCTCTCACATGTGTCTTTTCTGTCGGCGTCGGCCAGTCCTTGACAGCATTTATCTTGGCAGGATCCGTCGCAACGCCTTGCTCCGAGATAACGTGCCCCAAGTAATTCACCTGACGTTGAAAGAAGGAACATTTCTTTGGACTCAACTTCAAGTTGGCACCCTGCAGTTTTGCGAAGACTTTTTCGAGCCTCTTAAGATGATCTTCAAAACTTCGTCCCATAGTGATTATGTCATCCAAGTAGACAAGGCAGGTTTCTCCCAACATACCTGCCAGCACATACTCCATCAACCTTTCGAAAGTAGCTGGGGCGTTGCATAATCCGAAGGGCATTATTTTGAACTGCCATAATCCTTTTCCGGTTGAAAAAGCCGTCTTCTCCTTGTCTTTAGGGTCCAGATCAACTTGCCAGTAACCACTTTTCAAATCCAGAGTAGAGAACCACGTCATGCCACAAAGTGAATCTAAGGTGTCATCGATTCTTGGCAATGGATAACTGTCCTTCTTAGTAACATCATTCAGACGCCGATAGTCCACACAAAATCTAGTTGATCCATCCTTCTTCTTCACCAGAACCACTGGAGAACACCATGGACTCGACGACGGTTCTATCACACCATTTTCTTTCATATCCCGAATCATGTCTTCCACTTCTTGTTCGCGTGCAAACGGAATACGTCTTGGTCTTTGCCGTATCGGAACAGTGTCTCCTGTGTCGATCTCGTGTTTCACCAAACCAGTTCTTCCGATGTCCCCGTCGTTCTTTGAGAAAATCCCGGAGTAGCGTAGCAGGAAATTTCTCGCTTTTATTAACTGTAGCTTGGTAAGATTGTCCTTACAGCCATCCAGAAGTTTCTGTATGTTCACATCCTGGTTTGCAGCTTCAGTCTTCCTCCCTTCTACACACTTTCTTAACCAAGCTATCTCCTCACAAGCTCCGATCACTGTTCCCTTCCTAATGATTTGCTTGTCCTCATGAGGATTAAACACGGGAACCATCGCAATCTGGGAGTTACCCACAACAGTCCTGGCTGGGATCCATGTCGTGTCCGATGTCTCTCTTTCTATTATAGCGCATTTACAAGGTCTTCCTCTGTCATCCCTTGGCAAGACTACCGGGACTAGGGTCTGCGATTTCGGATTTAAAGTAGTGTCTCTTAAGCACAACACTTTCCCAACAGTTCCGCCTTTTATTGGAATTTCTTCACTTCCATGCTTCAATACACCATGTTTCATGTCAATGGTACACTGATGATTTCGAAGAAAATCCAACCCAATGATGCAGTCATCTGTGATATCCGCGATTACCACTTTTTGCCAGTACAACTTATCCGTGAACGTGTCTTATGTGAACCACCTATCCTCGGATATCCTGACACGGAGGGAAGATTCATAGTAGATACTGATGCTAGCAATTCTGGAATTGGTGGAGTGTTATCTCAGAAGAGGGGAGATCAAGAATTTTGTGCGGCGGCCATCTTGGATTTGAAAAATGATCACCAAATCGTTCACTTCACCCGCGAGAACCTCGGTTACGATATCCATATTGCTGAAATTATAATTTTGTGCAGCGGCCATCTTGGATTTCAAATATGATCACAAAATCGTTCTCTGCACCCTCGAGAACCTCGAATACGATACCCATAATGTTGTCATCATAATTTTGCAAGGCTGCCATCTGGGATTTCAATAATGATCCCAAAATCATTCTTTGCACCCTCGAGAATCTCGGACACGATATCCATATTGTTGAAATCATAATTTTGTGCGGCGGCCATCTTGGATTTGAAAAATGATCACAAAATCGTTCTCTGCACCCTCGAGAACCTCGGATACGATACCCATAATGTAGTAATCATACTTTTGAGCGGCGGCCATCTTGGATTTGAAAAATGATCACAAAATCGTTCTCTGCACCCTCGAAAACCTCGGATACCATACCCATAATGTTGTAATCATAATTTTGTGCAGTGGCCATCTTCGTATTCAAAAATGATACCAAAATCGTTCTCTGCACCCTCGAGAACCTCGGACACGATATCCATATTGCTGAAATCATAACTTTGTGCGGCGGCCATCTTGGAATTTGTAAAATGATCACAAAATCGTTCTCTGCACCCTCGAGAACCTCGGATACGATACCCATAATGTAGTTATCATACTTTTGAGCGGCGGCCATCTTGGATTTGAAAAATGATCACAAAATCGTTTTCTGCACCCTCGAAAACCTCGGATACCATACCCATAATGTTGTAATCATAATTTTGTGCAGTGGCCATCTTCGCATTCAAAAATGATACCAAAATCGTTCTCTGCACCCTCGAGAACCTCGGACATGATATCCATATTGCTGAAATCATAATTTTGTGCGGCGGCCATCTTGGATTTCAAATATGATCCCAGAATTGTTCTCTGCACCCTAGAGAACCTCGGACAAGATATCCATATTGCTGAAATCATAATTTTGTGTGGCGGCCATCTTGGTTTTCAAAAATGATCCCAAAATCATTCTCTGCACCCTCGAGAGTCTTGGATACGATACCCATAATGTAGTTATCATAATTCTGAGTTGCGGCCATCTTCTATTTCAAAAATGATCACAAAATCGTTCTGTGCACTCTCGAGAACCTCGGATACGACACTCATATTATTGTGATCATAATTGTGTGTGGCAGCCATCTTTTATTTCAAAAATGATCACAGGATTGTTCTCTGCACCCTCGAGAACCTCGGACACGATATCCATATTGCTGAAATCATAATTTTGTGCGGCGGCCATCTTGGTTTTCAAAAATGATCCCAAAATCATTCTGTGCACCCTCGAGAACCTCGGACACGATATCCATATTGCTGAAACCATAATTGTGTGTGGCAGCCATCTTGGATTTCAAATATGATCACAAAATCGTTCTCTGCACCCTTGAGAACCTCGGACACGATATCCATATTGCTGAAAACATAATTGTGTGCGGCAGCCCTCTTGGATTTCAAAAATGATCCCAAAATTTTTCTCTGCACCCTCGAGAACCTTGGACTGGATATCCATATTGCTGAAATCATAATTTTGCGCGGCGGCCATCTTGGATTTCAAAAATGATCACAAAATCGTTCTCTGCACCCTCGAGAGTCTTGGATACAATACCCATAATGTAGTTATCATAATTCTGAGTTGCGGCCATCTTCTATTTCAAAAATGATCACAAAATCGTTCTGTGCACTCTCGAGAACCTCGGATACGACACTCATATTATTGTGATCATAATCTTGCGCGGCGGCCATCTTGGATTTCAAAAATGATCCCAAAGTTGTTCTCTGCACCCTCGAGAACCTCGGACTCGATATCCATATTGCTGAAATCATAATTTTGCGCGGCAGCCATCTCGGATTTAAAAATGATCCCGAAATTGTTCTCTGCACCCTCGAGAACCTCGAATACGATACCCATAATGTTGTCATCATAAATTTTGCGCGGCGGCCATCTTGGATTTCAAAAATGATCCCAAAATCATTCTCTGCACCCTCGAGAATCTCGGATACGATATCCATATTGCTGAAATCATAATTTTACTTTACTGTAGTGTTAGGTTAAATTTCTGTACTAAATTTATAAGTAGCATAAATTGTATAAAAGAGTACCCTATGATTATGCATAGGGGCTGTTATTCTTCCTTAGCCTGTAAGTAAATGTACATAGAATCATAAAGTATTAATAATTGAAACTGTAAATATTGTAGATATAAGCACACCTGTATTAGACTCATAAGTAAGAATTAAGGATATGTAAATAAACTTGTTAGATGTAAGATTATGTGTCTAGTAATTAAGGAACTTCAAATAAATAAAATTGGTAGTATGTAAGCGACAAAAATTATAAGATAAATAAACTATTATCCGACCCGCAATCCCTACCGCTCAATGGTAGGGGGAATGTAGTCGTTGTAGCTCCTCGGCCCTGGAACGAATGTTGCCAGTGAGGTAGACCACTAGGAATAAAAAAAAAACCTAACCTAACCTAACCTAACCTAACCTAACCTAATCTAACCTAACCTAACCTAACCTTTTTTTTTGTCACTGGAAAATCCTCATGGATACCCGACAGGCACGGGGGGCAGTGTCGGGATATGCCGGACTCTTACCGGCTAAAAACCAGCGGTGTTCCTCCTCAGCGTCTTCTGGCGGAGCTGCGGGAACGCTTTCGCACACTTCCGCTCCTCCGCCGACGGACAAGGTTGTCCGTATTCGTACCCATCTTGTGGGGCGCCCACCTACGGCGCCACTCACGATTCAACCTGGCGTGCTGGAACATGGGACACGCCAGCCGTCTCGGGGGTCTCCTCCAACTGGGCGATGGTATCCCCCGGTTCCACCGCCCGGAGACCCACATTAAGGAGGAAGGCGGCGCTCATGTGCCAAGCGCCTCCGTCCCACTCTCTTGCGGCGGATTGGGTTCGACGGGGGATAACCTTCCCTCACCCGCTCCGCCGCCTCCGTCCATGGTAATTTTTTAGAGAGGTTTTCTTCCTCGCGGCCCCCACCGGTTTAGCGGCCCTCACCCCTCACGCCTACGGGTCAGGGAGCGAGTCGGCCGACGGTGGCCTAAGACATGCTGCAAGTCTCGCGACCGACAGCCCGTTGCCCCCATCCTAAATAACCTTTTATAGGTATCCCATCCACAGTGCCCTCTGATAAATCAGAGGGACACGCAGAGAGACACCACCCCTGTGCCGCTCTTAGTCTGATCCCTCTCTCCAAGCCTGGGTTATGTGTAGCCTGTACGGCATAGCCTTGGAGATCATTGGGACACGCAAGCCCCCCCCACCACGACAAGGTGGCAGCACGATCGGGCGGGAACCTAACCTAACCTAACCTTTTGTTTTTTTAACGTGGAGGAAATACATTTACGTACTACCCCTGTGTACTATGTGGCACAGGGAGTGTGGGACTCAACCACTTAGACCATCTTCTACGTAGCTAGAAGTTGGCCAAGTTTGGTAATACCCACTAAAACCTCCTCGAAAGCAGAGAGTTCCCCTTTTTGAGAGGTTCTGCGGGATCTTTGCAGGGCATTTCACCGGAGAACCTCGGGGAAGAGGCCATCAGTGGCCCTCTACTGGCTGCTAGGGGCTGGGGTTGAGAGGTCTTCTTGGACCCCTCTCCCCCTCCTGCCCCGCCCTGCTGCCCTCTGAAGGGCAACTGATGCCCTCTCTCTGTTCCTTTCGGCGTCCTCCTTCTTTAGCATTACGTGCTCGCAGAAGGAGGAAGCCGCCTTCCAGGACTCCTCGCTGTCCAGCATGCTCTTGACCATGCCAGGCAGCGAGAGGTCCTGGCCGATCACTGACCTCAGGTCTTGACGCCTTGTTTCCCTTGCGACGCAATTCCGGAGGGTGTGATCGTAGTATCCTCATCGGTGTCATCACAATGATGACACCGAGGCGATACCTCCTTCCTCACAACCCGGCACAGATATCGTCCAAAGCAGCCATGGCCCGACAACACCAGTGCCAGGCGGAAGGACATATCTCCTTTTCGTCTTTTCTTCCAGTCGCTTAGGACTGGAAGAATGGCGCCAATAGTGCGCGCGCCCACATGGGAGGACTCAAGTTCCTCCCGCCACCTACCTAACCTAACCTAACCTTTTTTTTTTATACGTGTGGAAACCCCCACGGGCTGTCACCCCACCGGGGTTTTCGGTAGGGTGGTGTGTCGGAATCGAACCGACTAAAACCACACGGTGTACCATACCACGCCTTGGTAGGAGGAGTCCGGGAACGGCGTTATTAACACATCCGGTACTCCTCCTGGCGCGTGCCCGCGTGAGTGCGGGCACCATCTTCTATATAAACTCTCAATTAGGCGGCGTCCAGGTACACGTGGACGTCGCCCCTTCGCGGCTGACCACTAAGGCGGGTGGATGGGTAAACCCGTCCCGTCCACCCGCGGCCACACTCAGGATGGCATTAGGCGCATGTAAGCGCCCCTCCGCCGCCCGGTTCACCGGCACGGATACAGTCCGAGTGGACATCGTCCTCCCGAGTCCGCTCCGCCACCTCCTTCTGCGAGATGATATCCTCGCAGAAGGTCGCGACCGCGGTAAAATGCCTTTCGCTGCCGGCCATGGAGCGTATGACGGCCGGCAGCGAGAGTGGGTTAGGTTAGGTTAGGTTAGGTTTTTTTTTTTTTTTTTTTGTCTAACTAGTGGCCTACCATCCCTGGCGACTTGCGTCCCAGGGCCGAGGAACTAGCTACGTCTACTTCCTCCCTGCCATTGAGCTGCAGGGTTTGGGGGTGGCGTTTCATTTATTTCAACTATATGTATAATTATTACATTCTAAGACTTAAGACTAAACACAATAAACAAAAAATTTTAAGTGCACATATTATAACTATTAACCTACTCAAATATACAACTATAATTTAACACACAATTTCTTAACATAAATCAATGCATTTTTTTTGGAAGAGACAAAGGTTGTATCCAGGTCCCTATACTTGATATAGGGAACCTTTATATACATTATATACATTTTATACATTATACAAATACTTATTATACTACATGTGACTATACAAATACTTATAATACTACACGACTTATACTAACAGACTTTTAACATTTTATATATACAGCTTACGGACTAAGTTATTTTAATTTTTATATTACTGCCATTTCGTGGCAGCACGTCAGCTAAGATTTTGAGACAAAATTTTTCGAGAGCGTTTCTCCACGGCTTCACCATAAGGGCTGGAAGGTTGGCCCCAGCAACGGCCATTCCGCTTTCCACCTCTAGGTCGCATCTCCACCGGCCGAACCTGGGGCATTCGAGCACCAGGTGCAATGCGCTTTCGTCGGTACGACCGTCGCAAATGCACACTGGGCTATCCTTCAGGCCAAACCGGTGGAGATACGCCGAGAAGCCGCCATGGCCCGTGATGATTTGGGCCATCAAAGCGGAGAAAGGGTCCTCCCTAACCAACTTATAAGACGCCACGACGTCTGGCAGAAACGCTTTTGTGACACTCGCGGTTTGACCCGTGGTGTAGCGCTCCTGCCAGACCTCGAGGGTCTTGGCTCGGATCTTACGGCGAAGAGTTGAAATCGGCACTCCATCGTATGCAGCCCTCAGGTTAGCTTAGGTTAGGTTAGGTTAGGCTAGGTTAGGTTAGGTTAGGTTAGGTTAGGTTAGGTTAGGTTAGGTTAGGTTAGGTTAGGTTAGGTTAGGTTAGGTTAGGTTAGGTTAGGTTAGGTTTTTTTTTTTTTTTTAATATTTCGCTCAATTTGTTCCCAACCATCAAACGGTCGGGGTTGTGATCCTATGTTACAATTATCTCTTTTTTTTTGCTGATACTGAAGTGATCATATGTGTTAGAATCTAATCTATTTTACATATAATATCGTAGAGTTATATTCTCGTGTAAATAAGTACATTTCTTAAGTGATAGTGAGAGACTGCCGGTTTCTTTGTTTTTGTTTTTTTTTTTTTTTTGTATTTTGTATTTTTTTTTTTTTTTTTTTTTTTTTTTTTTTACCAGCAGTCCTGTACAAGTTATCGATAGTTAACATAAAATACTACTATGCATAAAATCATCATCATATTTAAAACAATATACGAATGCCTGGTCCATCTATTACCATATAGATAGACATCCAGGCTATCGCCCTTCTTACAAAGAATCTTCGAATTTTCTATCTCTTAAACTAATCATGAGTACAATCACTTTGGGCAACAAAATTCATTGTACTCATACGTATTAATATTAAACTGGGTGTAATATATTACATAAATTTGTTTCAATTAGCTACACACTATAAATTACATTTATAGTTTTAATACAAGCTACAATTTTTTAACATAAACATAAAACAAAACTAATACATATTTAACTTTAACAAACACAAAGAGCTAATGCAGCAAGAGAACAAGGTTCCAAGTAATTTTTAAAATATACAATGCTATAGAAACTTTTAAAAGCTAACATATTAATAGACATTGACACATTTGTTATAATCACATACAAAACTAATATATTTGAAAACGAAAATAATTTATGTTCTTAGTTACTGAATATCTACAAATATAAATTTACTATTCTATTTGTCTTAATATTCTACAGACATTTTTTTTTATTATTATCATTTTTAACACATTGACACATTTGTTATAATCACATGCAAAACTGTAATATGTCTGAAAACGAAATATAATTTATGTACTGAGTTACTTAATATCTACAAATATAAATTTACACCTCTATTTCTCTTAATATATATTCTTAGTATACTCTTTATATATACAGACATTTTTTTTTTTTTATATTATTCTTTTTATCAATTGGCGACTTACCTATGTGTTTTATAATTATTTCACTATTTTATTCAATTTATGACTGTATTACAAAGCAATCACTTATACTTTAATAATTATAGTATATGGATAAAATAATAAAAAGATACTTTTGTGTTTTATAGTAGGAATAAGAAAAAGGAAAAACACCGACAATGTAACTCAAGTTTGAAATGTAACATTTTTCAATTAATTTTATATATATCAACAAATATAAATGTACTTACTACTCAATTTGTGTAACCTATGTGTTTTATAATTATTTCACTATTTTATACAATTTATGACTATATATAAAAGCAATCACTTATATTTTAATAATTTTAGTACATGAATATAATAATAAAAGATACATTTGAGTTTTATAATATAAATAAGAAAAGGGAAAAACACCTACAATGTAACGGAATATCGGTGTTGGTGTCAATTTGTTTTATACAATAAATGTTTAAAGTATCAATTTGAGATGTAACATTTTTACAATTGATTTTATATTTTGATTTTATAATTTACAATTAATCAGTATATATTTTCAACATACCATGTATATATTGTAATAAAAATAGATATAAGAAATTACTAGTAGTTTTTATACTTGACATTTATTTACTAATTTTCTATGCTATATTCCATACCTTAACTAGAATATAATTATTTAAAAGAAGTACATCGGGCAGGTCCCTCAGCAATATGTCACACTCAGGCGGGCTATGGAGTCCCACTTCCGCCTGACCGGACACTCGACACTAAAAGCCCCATGATCCGTTTTCTCAAGACCAGCACTCCGGCAATTTAAACAGCATGGCTGTTCTCCAACAATATAGTGAGGGCAATCGTGTCGTAGGTGAGGGCCTCCACAATGACTACAAAGGCTTGCCGCCTCTTTACAATTGCGTCGACCGTGTCCAAATCCCAGACAGCGAGTGCATTGGATGACTGGCGAGAAGTCCTCCACCGTTGACCGCTTGAGGTCAATGTGGACTGAACCTTCCGCCGTCACCCGCTGCCACAGCTTCGGGGCTACGCGCATTATAATATGATTAACGTGAGGATTGCGGCACCGCCTTCGAAATTTAACCTCCATGATCTGCTCTTCTTCTGAGAGCCCAGAAAATAGCTGTTTATTCTGAGCTGTCAGAGCCAAAAGAACGTCTTCGTCCTTAAGGTCTGCCAGAACATCCTTGATTATTATGAGGGGATTCTTCCCCTTTACTTCCTGGTAAGTGAGTGACGGGCTCTCTTTAAGTCGGCCGGTCACAACTTCCGCTTCTTCCTTCGACCCGCACGTGATGACAACGCGCTGGTTTCGGACCCTGCGGACACCATCGACGCGGGCCCCAGTCTTAATAGGATCAACGGCAACCCTAATCTTTTTGAGCACGCTTTCGCTTGAATCCTCCTGTGACGTGCTCCCAACGATTATAGAGTGACCGGATTTGGCCGGAGCTCGTGCGGCAACGTCCGCATAGGTCGGTGATACAACGGTTGATGGCGGCGTCTCCATGAGCCGCGTTGTCTGTGCGGTGAGGCGCTCGATTTCCTCTTGCATCTTATCGCTCTTGACGTTAAGGGCCTTAACACCTTCTAAGAGACGGTCCAGGTTTTAAGGGACGGTTTCAGATCGTTTATCACCCTGAACCTCCACTATATTATCCATGTCTTGTTTAATTTTTGTCATTTCCCTCTTTAATGCGTAATTTTCACTATTCACTGCCCTAATAATATCATAAAATAGATCCAGTGCATCTTTGATAAGCTTCTTAGTTGAGGACGTAATGTTCCAAGATTCATCTAGTTTCTCCATTACGGCGCGGTATGATTCTCGCGCATGCATTGGTGACCTCTCCCACTCGGGACGCAAAGGTTCTCCCAATTCATCCGAAGGCGTTTTTGGCGAACTTATCGGCGTTTTGTCAGACGACATATTTTTTAATTTCAATTAATCAATGTAATGAATATATATAATTTATGTATTTTTGTTATCTAATGATTATAGGTAGTATCCAAATCAGTTTCTATTAGGTCTTTCAATAATAACGGATATCGTAATAGTAGTTGCTATCTGTTAAATACTCCGTGTCAATGGCACCTCCTTTTGGTTAAGTACTCAGTGGTTTGATGCGTAACAAACGGAAATGGCGGCGCTCGTTGTTATACTTAAATAACTTTGTATATTTTTTATATTGTCTTATCACTTCACTTTTTACAATTAGGACGTAAACAAAATTAATTTAATATTTATAAGACTGTTTGTAGGTCTCAGAACGATGAATTACTATGATAAGTTGTTTAAGAGTCACTAAAAGTTCTTTTTGATTTTGTGAGCAAATGGCGTCGGTAGATTCTATAAATAGAATGTATTGTGTATTAAGTTTTGAAATTTATGATCTAGTTAGCAGTCAATATAGAAATTATCAAATTAATTGAAGTCTTTTATGAATATAATAATGAGGCACAACACTTATACACACCACAGTCGTACTTATAATTATAAGTTGATTCCGAGGACACAACACAGTTAACAATTCTATGCAAATTATATTTTCAATAGCTTTTTTTGAAGCTGCTTTCTTGTCGAAATGCACTTATTAACTTTAACACTACACATAATAACTTCACAACTTAGCTTTACTTATCTTTTTCCACAACTACGACTATTATACGACAGAGCAAAAATTTTGTATGCACTCAGCACGATGTGAGTTGCGAAACTGGGTTAGGTTAGGTTAGGTTAGGTTAGGTTAGGTTAGGTTAGGTTAGGTTAGGTTTTTTTTTTTTTTTTTTTTCTAACTAGTGGCCTACCATCCCTGGCAACTTGCGTCCCAGGGCCGAGGAGCTAGTTACGCTACTTCCTCCCTGCCATTGAGCTGCAGGGATTGGGGGTGGGTAATCATTTATTAATAATATTTTATATTTACATTTTCTTACACTTATGACTAAATACACGATTTTAGTGAACATACAATTGAATTTAAAATTATATCTTAATTATGTCTCTATACATTTTTAAAGGGAGTCACTGTGTTGTATAAGGTCCCTATACTTAATATTATAGGGAACCTTTCTATACATTATTTACAAATTTACTTATTAATAAAAAGAAAACAAAAGACACGTATTATTTACAATTCCTAGACTATTTAATTTTTACCTTTATGTTGCTGCCGTTCCTCGGCAGCACATCGGCCAAAATCCTACGACAAAAAATTTCAAAGTTTATCCGTAAAGGCTTTGAAACCAAGGCTGGTAGGTTGGCCTCCACGACGGCCACCCCACTTTCAATCTCAAGGTCGCATCTCCACCGGCCGAACCTAGGGCATTCGAGCACCAGGTGCATTGCGCTTTCGTCAGTTAGACCGTCGCAAATGCACGCTGGGCTATCCTTTAGTCCGAACCGGTGGAGATACGCCGAGAACCCGCCATGGCCCGTGATGATCTGGGCCATCAACGCGGAGAAAGGCTCTCGGGAAGTATCCCACAGCGAGGCACCTGTTGGCTATCTCTAGGAAGAGCCGCTCGTCTGCCTCAATGCTTTTAGCACTGATATCTGCCGTAAACGCGTCCGATCCAGGAGCTTTACGAGCACTGAAGTCATGAACCGCCTCCCTGAGTTCCGCAATGGTGAAGGGCGGATCATCCGCTGCACAGGCTAACTCGCACAGTGGACGGTCCGCTCCCCTCCTTATTGCAGAATGTACGGGAGTGTCATCCTCCAGCCTGTCGTCCGGGAAGAACGTAGCTGCAAGGAGTTCTGCACTTTGCTTGGGATCAAGAGTCACTCCGTCTCTCACAAGAAGTTTGTCTTCTTGCTTTTTCGAGCTTTGACGGAGGACTCTGTAGATTCCGTCCCACAGGCTTTCGCCTGTTTGCGCAGTACAGTACTCCTTCCAGCTATGGGTGTGAGCCGCTTGCGCGGCAGACTCATATTTCTCGCTGGCTTCTAGGTACTGGCGAATGACGAATTCCCTCCTTGTTGGGGCCGCGCAGCGTATGCGTCTCTTTTTAGTGACCGCATCTCGCTGCAGGACCCGAAGTTCGGAGGTCATCCATGGAGGTTCATACTTAAGTGTCCGTTTCAGCTTTGGGATCGCGGACTCGCAAGCTTGTCGAACCGCCTCCTGATACTCGAGGACAACGTTTTCGATGTCCTCTGGGGCGGTTATGGCCGACACTCTTTCCACTCGGATTTGGCGGCTTTGGAACTGTAGGATAAGTTCCTTTCGGAACTTAACCCAGTTTGCCTTTCTTGTGTTATATATCCGAGTGGTTGGTGCTGGGCCGGGTGCTTTCGCACGACCAGCGCGAAGTCCTATCCTTAGAGCGTTGTGATCGGAGCTTACCATGGCGGGGTCCACCCACCAGGATTCCATCCTTGGCAGGATACTTCGGCTGCACACCGTAATGTCGACTCTGCTTGTGCAGAGCCGACCTCCCCGAACCACTTGGAAAGTAGGTTCGGTTCCGGTATTAAGGATGTGCAGCTGATGATCATCAAAGTATCCAGCCAATTCAGCTCCCCGATGATCCTCGTCCGTGCTACCCCACCATGGGCTCCACGCGTTGAAGTCACCTCCGATCACAACACTCAAGGTTCCCAACTTGGATCGGACGCTGGATAGACGTTCCAGGTATGGATCCAGGGGTTTATCCCCTTCCAGGTAAGCGGACACTATTCCAAGTGTCCAGTCAGAGAACTCAATGGTGATTGCCACAATGTTCTCCGACTGGAGGCTTGGGTCACACTTTACCTGGAGGTCTTTGTCAAAGACCGCTATTGCGGCCTTTGCGGGGTTGGTCCTATTTATCCCCTGGTCCATTTGATAGACGCGCACCCCTGGATATCGCTTCAAGGCACCTTGACTACCTGTATAAGGTTCCTGCAGCAGTGCCAGGCTTACCTTCTGGCTGACAGCTTCTGCCATCAGCTCATCGGTTGCCAATCGCTTCCGCTGCAGGTTTACCTGTATCATGTGCCTTAAAGCAGCATCCCTGGGCCCGCGACCTCCTGGATTTATCACCGCGGTGCCCTTAGCAGTAGCACACGCCGAGGCGGGCAATGGCATCCCATTTCCGCCTCACCGGACAGTCACTGCTAAACGCACCGTGGTCCGTCTTATCCAGCTTAGCGTGACGGCAGTTAATGCAGCTGGGCGGCTCCCCTACGACATAGTCGGGGCATTCGCTCCTAACATGTGGTCCCCCGCAGTGACTGCAAAGGTCAGTCGACTCTTTACAGTGGCGCCGCCCGTGTCCAAAGGATAGGCACTTTGAGCACTGTATGAGGGGCGAGAAGTCCTCGACCTTCGACCGCTTGAGGTCAAGGTGGACGAACCCCTCGTCCGTCATGCGACGCCACAGTTGGGGGGCCACACGCAGGACGGCATGTGTGAGGTGCGGATTGCGGCACCTACGACGGAAACATGTTTCCGTCGTTTGTTGGTCTTTATGCAGGCCTGTGAAGAGCTCCTTATTTTGGGCTCGTAGGGCTGCTGTGACCTCCTCATCCTTGAGGCAAGCGAGGACGTCTCGGATGATAATCATCGGATTTTTCCCCTTTGCCTCTTGGACTTGAAGGCCTGAGTTTGCCCCGAGTCGCGTCTTCACAGCCTCAACCTCAGTTCTTGTGCCGCAAGTGAGCACCACCTTCTTGTTGCGGACCTTGCGGACACTGTCCACCTTGGCGCCGGTTTTGGTAGCGTCGACGGCCACTCTTATTTTGGTGACAACGTTGTCGCTCGAATCATCGGGCGACTTACTTGTCACCACTATTGAGTGGCCGGACTTTGCCGGCGCCTTGGCGGCCATCGCCGCATATGAAGGCGGTGCATGGGTCTGTACAGGCTCCTCCAGGAGCTTAGTCGTCTTAGCTCCCAGACTGCGCACCTCGACGAGCATATCGGTAGCCTCCCGCCGCATGGACTTTAGTTCTCCCAGAAGGGAGCCCAGCTCTACATCGGGTGTATGAGCGGGCAGTCTCGTATTTATGTGTTGGATTACGTCAAATTCAACAACACGGCGGAGTGCCTCCAATTCCTTCCGCAACTCCGCCGTCTGCCCGCCCACATCTGCCTTCTCCACCCGTTGCGTTAACAGCAAAATCTGCTCCGTGTGGCTGGTCTCCCTTCTGGAGATGTCCTCTGCGTACCTCCTCTTGATGTTTGCGATCTCCAACTGGAGATCGCGCCGCACACTGTTGACCTGTAGAGTAGCCTCGTACAGAAAATTGAGGCCCTCTATCACGGTCGATTTTATTGACCCTTTTAAGTTTCCGGACTTCTCTAGCTCTTCTTTAGCCCGCTGGTAGACTCGGTTAGCTTCTTTTAAAAGTGATGCCGTTGGGCTCTCGGGCTCCCCAGCGCTTGCTGAACGTCCTCCAGATGGCGGAGTGTGGAAATCCGCACCCGCCTCCCATTGGAGCGCTTGCGCCAGGGTGCCACTGCCGGGTTTGCTTCCCGAGCCGGCACCGAATTCGCTACCGGTGAAGGAGCCCTCCCCCGCGTCGACCCTTTGGCTAGCAGCTGCCCGAATTCTTCCGGGGTCCGATGATGGCCGTTTGGTGGTCATCGTTGAGGCCACCATCCCCTTATCACCTGTTTTTAATGTGCGTGAGGATTTAGCCGATGATGTTGACATTTTAATAAACAATTAAAAATTTAAAATAAAATATTCTAGAAATAAGAAAAATAGAAAATTTACAATAGGTTAATAACCGGTATTTGGTAGCACCAATAGATAGAGCTACTTCTTACGATTCAATTGAGCCCAAACACGGGTATCTTAAGTTACAAAATAAGGAAATACAATTAAATCAAGTTAAGATAAATAAAAATCCTTATAATTTAGGTAAAAACAAAAAAAAATGGAATTCTGTTGGAGCCAATTAAAAGAGCTCAAAATTACGGTTCAGGCGAGCCCAAACTCGGCTACCCTAGCTGCCTCGGTTCACGAGTTATGACCAAGGGGGGTGAGGTATGGTTGGGGGAGGGGGGGGATGGGGGTTTCACGGGAAGACTATTGGGATAGGTTGTTATTTTTGTTAGAGGGGGGAGGGGGGGGGTCAAGTAATCGGTATGTGGGTGGAGATGAAGGATTAATGGTTAGTGAGGGGGAAGGGGTGGAATGTACCTCTGGTGTTTTGCCTGATGTCTTGCCGATGTATTTGGATGACTTCCTTGTTCCGTCGTCGATGATATGTCGGATCTATATTTTCATTGAAGACGTATCAGTGGTCTGTGGTACGAAGACAGTTGAAGGGTGACGGATGACACTTGTCACTTGGCTTGTCTGATTTTTTCCAACAACCTCGTGACGCCGCGTGCTTTCTGCTCCTATACAAAGCCTTCGAGGTTATGGGCCGCACCTTTATCCTTCAATATCTTCGTAATCCTCCGTCCGATTTTGATGGTTCTTGCTTTGCTGGATTGGTCTTGATAAGCACTAGCGGGATTAGTAATCAGTTCCTTGATCACTACAGCAACAACTCAGGGAAACTGACAGAAAGTCAAGGTCCTGTAACTTAGGAGTGCGCTGTGCAAAACTTTTGCCAACAATAATCCCGGTGATTTATGTAATAACAATTCACTGTGCCAATTTTTATCACAATCAAAGCACTATTTACCACTTTAAAGATTTTTTTTACTAGGAGCTATACGTAGACGACTCAATGGTTTAGTCACAAGTGGTTAGGTTAGGTTAGGTTAGGTTAGGTTAGGTTAGGATAGGTTAGGTTAGGATAGGTTAGGTTAGGTTAGGTTAGGTTAGGTTAGGTTAGGTTAGGTTAGGTTAGGTTAGGTTAGGTTAGGTTAGGTTAGGTTAGGTTAGGTTAGGTTGAAGTCGTTGTGCGGTCGTAGTGGCAACATCGTTTTCACCTCGCTCCGCGTTCACGACGGCTTTTGGTGTGATTATAGCTTGTATGTATACACTTGCTATATATCAAAAGACGCGCCTTTTTACGGCGAATACAGTGGTGTAATTAGTTTTTCTTTCGAGTGTTCGGTAAATTATCTATCGACCTCGACATCTGAAGTGATAGTGACACATAGTTTGGGTGTGGTTTACTCGCTGGGAGTCGCGGTAACCCCCCTGTTTTTAGTGTTTGTGTGGTGCACCAGGCTCTGGTAGACACGTGAGTTTTTTCAAATTCGAAATCGGACCACATATACGGCCGTGAGAATTTTTAATTTGAAGTAAATTTTATATGCTTTTACTTCACTGTGTATAAATTTATCAGTTAAGTGTTATATATCGTTGAGATCGCCGTTTTACGAATCCAACGATATATCGTTTGTTAATATCGGACCCATACAAAGGGAAATAGCCATTTCCTTTGTTCCGAGTTGTGGGTGACGCTCCGCAGAGCGTCGCGGTGTCGCTAGTGTCGCGCCCGCGCGAGACTCGCGGCGAGCGCGGCGAGCGCGGCTCGCGCTTCTCTCTGTGACGCCGAGCAGTGACGCCGACAGGTCGAAGACTTAGAGGACACTAGCGTAATAGATATAAGTAGTTATTAAGAACTGTGTGCTTAGATACTCTATAGTAGGTTTAGTGTTTAGATATAGTTTATTTATTAATTAGTATATATTGATAGTAAGTAAGTTATGTCTTAATTTTTTTTTCCCGTGTGTTTATCTGTTTCCATTGTTGCCTGTAGCTTGTAAACCTGCAACAATGGACACGGATAGTTTAAACGAGTCCAGCTGCTCGGAATATGGTGTTGGCCGCAAACGGTCCTTTTATAAACGGTCGAGCAATTCCGGCCAAGACTCGGCTACAGAGACTGAGGCATCGGTGGAGAGGAGGGCCAAGCAAGCCAAAAAAAAGGCTGCGGGTCACTCAACAGGGTTGGCTCAGGCCAAAAAAGCCTTACTATCGGGTAAGGAAAGTGAATATGAGAGAGAGATGGAGAAGAAGCTCAGGGGTCAGGCTTTCCGGAAGCCTGCTGCTGTTGAGCTTGATGCCGAGCCTGGAATCTCGGATGAGATTCTAGGCAAGGACCTGGAGAGGATGGCGGGGTTCGAAATCCTACAACGGGCGAATAAGCGGTCCCAGAAGATCCTGGACATCGCCTTAAAGTCGGGCAACCTGAAAGGTGGCTACGTGCGCGACCTTAAGATTGCCGCCAAAGATATGGCGGAGATGGTTGAGGTCCTGACGGCAAGGACCGCAGAAGAGGAGTCGCGGCAGCTCCGCGATGAAGCGCGGCGGTTGTCAAACGACAACAATCGCCTGAGAGCGCGGGTCACCGACCTTGAGAATGACCTGAAGGCCATGCGCAGGGAATTCTCGGAACGCAAGGCTGTGGAGGACACAGTGGTGGCGGAGGCTCCATCCTCGGAGGCAGCCATCATCAAGAAGGTGGTCGAAGGTCTGAAGGGTGACCTGGCGCGAACCATCGGCGAGATGATGGACGCCAAGCTGGCTGGTATCGAAGACCGGTTGCTGCCGGCACCGGTGGTCCGGCCGCCCCTGGCAGCTGCCACCAGGCAGGTCGAGCGGAGCACTAGAGAGGAAGCTCCCCAGGGCCCCCCTGTCCCAGCGGCAAATCCTCAAGCCGATTCGTGGACCAAGGTGGCGGCGAGGGGAAAAAAGAAGAGGACGCAGCCTGCTCCAACAACGGTCAACACGACGTTGACCGCGCCGGCTAATCCGGCTCCGCAGGCGCAGGCTGGAATCCGCCGGATACGTGCGACTGAGTCCACCAAGCCAGTGGAGCCGGTGAAGTCGGTGAAGCCGACAAAGGGAGATGGGCTGGCAGGATCGCCCAAAGCGAAGGTGAGCCTCAGGCCACCTTCAACTGCAGCGGTGGTCATCACCCTGTCCAAGGATGCGGTAGCGGGGGGCGCAACGTATGCTTGGGCACTCACCGCTGCTAAGCAGCGGGTCAGCTTGGCGGACATAGGGGTGAAGGAGGTCCGCACAAGGAAAACGGCCCTCGGAAGCCGAATCCTTGAAATTGGGGGGCCCGAGCGATCTCAGCAAGCTGATAGGCTTGCTGAGGAAATACGAGGAGCACTAGCAGGGATCGCGACTGTCAACCGGCCTGTGAAATCCGTGGATATACGGATCAGCGGGCTGGAAGATAGCGTGACGCTAGATGACGTGGTGGGGGCCGTTGCTGCCAGGGGGAATGTTCCCCGCGAACATGTGCGTGCGGGGCGTATCTCCATGGGCAGCACGATAGTAAAGTGCCCCACCACAGCAGCAAAGGCGATCATGCAGGATCGCCTTTGTATCGGATGGAGCACCGTACGGGTCACCCTCCTTGAGGCTAGGCCTTTACGGTGCTTCCGGTGCTACGGCATCGGACATGGCAGTGCAACGTGCACTGCAAAGGACCGCAGCGGCCTATGTTGCCGCTGTGGTGGGACAGGGCACCTTGCACAAAGTTGCACCGAGGAGCCAAGGTGCGACGTCTGTGCCGATGCCGGAGCACCCGCAGGACACCGCATGGGGGGGCGGAGGTGCAACCCCCCGCTAATTAAAAGGAACACACCGAGAACGGGGGTGCCGGCCCCCGCCATATCCATGGAACCGAGCGCACCGAGCGCGCCCACCAGTCTGGAGGGTACGGTTGCTCCTCAGGGGGAGCTTGAACAAATGTCGTCGTAATGGACGGTACGACACTGTTCGAGCTCCTTCAGGGGAACCTCAATCACTCGGCTGGGGCACAGGACTTATTCCTGCAGTCAATGGCCGAGTGGGGTGTGGATGTGGCGGTAGCGGCGGAGCCATATAGTCCTCCCGAGAGAAGTAATTGGGCGGCGGACTCTCATGGCTTGGTCGCAATTGTTGCACGGTCAGGGGGTCCGCCCCTGATAGCTCGGGAAAGGGGGGATGGCTTTGTCGTAGCAGACTGGGGCCCTCTTACAGTGGTGGGGGTATATTTTTCCCCTAACAGACCTCTGTGGGAGTTTGAGGGCTTCCTGGGCTGCCTTGGGCCGGCCATCAGGAGGGCCAGGTCCCGCCTCATATTGGTCATGGGGGACTTCAACTGTCGCTCACGCAGTTGGGGCGACACCATGACCGGAGTGCGGGGTGCTCCCTTGGTGGCATGGGCGGCTGAGCTGGGCCTCGTCGTTCTTAACACCGGGGGAGTAGCGACGTGCGTGAGGCCTCAGGGGGCATCGATAGTTGACATTACCCTCGCCTCCCCTGAGGCGTCGTGCAGGGTCACTGGCTGGCGGGTGGTGGAGGATGTGGAGACCCTATCGGACCATAGGTACATCCGACTGGGGGTCCTCACATCTAGCTGCTGCCCGGCTCCTGGTGTCCCACCGGACGGGGTGAACTCGGCCTTCCCGAGATGGGTGATTAGTCACCTTGATCGGGAATTGGCCGAGGAGGCGGCAATCATAAGATCGTGGCTGAGGCCCGGAGGCCCAGCTATGACGAATGACGTGGAAGCGCTGGCTCTTGACTTTAAGAGGGTGATGAAGTCCCTCTCAGACTCTTCGATGCCACGTTGGAAGAGGGCCCCGCGCAGGACGGCTGTTTTCTGGTGGTCACAGGAGCTAGCCGTCCTACGCACCGAAAGCATAGGGGCCCGTAGGGCCTATCTGCGGAGTCGGCGTCGGAGAGGCGACACGCCTGAAATGATGGAGGGCCTTCGAACGGTATATTATGACCGAAAGAGGGCTCTCCAGTCTGCGATCAGGCAGGCTAAAGAGAAGGCTTATGAGGACCTTCTCGATGGCCTGGAGAGGGACCCGTGGGGGCGCCCTTATTTATCCCAAAGTTCCTTTCGGAACTTATCCCAGTTTGCCTTTCGCGTGTTATATATCCGAGTGGTTGGTGCTGGGCCGGGTGCTTTCGCACGGCCAGCGCGGAGGCCTATCCTTAGAGCGATGTGATCGGAGCTTACCATAGCGGGGTCCACCCACCAGGATTCCATCCTTGGCAGGATACTTTGGCTGCACACCGTAATGTCGACTCTGCTTGTGCACAGCCGACCTCCTCGAACCACTTGGAAGGTGGGTTCGGTTCCGGTATTAAGGATGTACAGCTGATGATCATCAAAGTATCCAGCCAATTCAGCTCCCCGGTGATCCTCGTCCGTGCTACCCCACCATGGGCTCCACGCGTTGAAGTCACCTCCGATCACAACACTCAAGGTTCCCAGATTGGATCGGACGCTGGACAGACGTTCCAGGTATGGATCCAGAGGTTTGTCCCCTTCCAGGTAAGCGGACACTATTCCAAGTGTCCAGTCGGAGAACTCTATGGTGATTGCCACTATGTTCTCCGACTGGAGGCTCGGGTCACACCTTACCTGGAGGTCTTTATCAAAGACCGCTATTGCGGCCTTTGCAGGGTTGGTCCTAGTTATCCCCTGGTCCATTTGATAGACGCGAACCCCTGGGTATCGCTTCAAGGCACCTTGACTACCTGTATAGGGTTCCTGCAGCAGTGCCAGGCTTACCTTCTGGCTGACAGCTTCTGCCATCAGCTCATCGGTTGCCAATCGCTTCCGCTGCAGGTTTACCTGTATCATGTGCCTTGAAGCAGCATCCTTGGGCCCGCGACCTCCTGGATTTATCACCGTGGTGCCCTCAGCAGTAGCTCACGCCAAGGCGGGCAATGGCATCCCATTTCCGCCTCACCGGACAGTCACCGCTGAACGCACCGTGGTCCGTCTTGTCCAGCTTAGCGTGACGGCAGTTAATGCAGCTGGGCGGCTCCCCCACGACATAGTCGGGGCATTCGCTCCTGACGTGTGGTCCCCCGCAGTGACTGCAAAGGTCAGTCGACTCTTTGCAGTGGCGCCGCCCGTGTCCAAAGGCTAAACACTTTGAGCACTGGATGAGCGGCGAGAAGTCCTCCACCTTCGACCTCTTGAGATCAAGGTGGACAGACCCCCCGTCGACCATGCGACGCCACAGCTGAGGGGCCACCCGCAGGATCACATGTGCGAGGTGCGGGTTTCGGCATCTGCGGCGGAAACATGTTTCCATTTTTTGGTGGTCCTTTTGGAGGCCTGTGAAGAGCTCTTTGTTTTGGGCCTTTAGGGCCGCGGTGACCTCATCGTCCTTTAGGCAAGAGAGCACGTCCCTGATGATTATCATCGGGTCCCTCCCCCTCGCCTCCTGAACTTTGAGGCCCGAATTTGCCCCAAGCCGCTTCTTCACAGCCTCCACCTCACTCTTTGTGCCGCAGGTTAGCACCACCTTCTTATTCCGGACTTTGCGGACACTGTCCACCTTTGTACCGGTCTTTGTCGGGTCGACGGCCACTCTAATCTTGGTGACAACATTGTCACTAGTGTCCTCTGGCGAGTCACTAGTTACCATGATTGAGTGGCCGGACTTAGCCGGCACTTTGGCAGCCATCGCCGCATAAGAAAGTGATGCTTGAGCCTGTACTGGCTCCTCCAGGAGCTTTGATGACTTTGCTCCCAGAGCTCGCACCTCCGCAAGCATGTCCGTTGCCTCCCTACGCATGGATTTCAGTTCTTCCACCAGGGAGCCCAGCTGCAGGGGGGGTGGAGAGGGGCTGGCCTTGATGTTGTCAATCTGTTTGATGACATCAAACTCGACCACACGACGGAGTGCCTCCAGCTCCTTCCGCAACTCCGCCGTTTGCCCCCCCACATCCGCCCTATCCAACCGGTGCGTCAGGAGCACTATCTGCTCCGCGTGGCTGGACTCCCTCCTGGAGATATCCTCTGCGTGCCTCTTCTTTAAATTTTCGACCTCTAATTGGAGGTCACGCCGCACACTATTCACATGCAGTGTGGCCTCATACAAAAAGTTGAGGCCTTCGATCACCGATGTTTTGATCGAGCCTTTTATATTGCCGGATTTTTCCAGGTCGTCCTTCGCCCGCTGGTAAATCCGGTTGGCGTCCTTTAAGAGAGCGGAAGTGGGGCTCTCGGGTCCCCTGGCGCTGCTAGATCGTCCACCGGATGGCGGAGTGTGAAAACCCGACCCCGCCTCCCATTGGTGTGCATGCGCCATGGTTGCACTACCCGGCTTACTCCCTGAGCCCGCACCGAACTCGCTCCCAGCAAAGGAGGACACCTCCCCCGCCTCGGACCTACGGGTGGTTGCTGTTTTGACCTTTCCAGGGTCCGAGGATGGCCGTCGTGTGACCGTTGCTGAAGCAGACGTGTCCCTCTCGCCTGCTCTGATTGATCTTAAAATCCTGCTGGGCGCTGACATGGCTGATCAAACTATTAGAACGATAACAATTAAGATAAACAATTAATAGTATAACGATAACAACAAATGTAACAGAAAACACAAAAAATAATAATTACAAATTTACAAAAAAAAAAAAAAAAAACGTTCGTGGGGAACAATATTGGGATAGGGAAGATTTTTGTTAGAGGGGGGGGGGGGGTAGAGAAGATGACAGTTAATTGGTTAATAATGATATGTAGGGGGTTACGAATTAGTAGGGTGTAGATTTGGTTGTACCTCAATTGTTGTCCCGCGATTTCGTTGACCTTCGGCGATGTGGTGTGTGACCGGAGTTATAGTTCGGCAGATCCAAATTTTCAAAGTTGTCGTATCATTGGTACGAAGTGCCAAAGTGCGCTAGATGACTGATGGCAGTTGTCACTTGTCAAATATTTTACAAAACCTCGTGGCTCCGCGTGCCTCCTTCTCCCATACAAAGCCAACGAGGTTATGAATGGCACACTTATCTTAGGATATCTTCGCAATCCAATGTCCGATTGTTTTCAAATTTGGATTGCTGGACAGGTCTTGATCGGCGCTCCAGGAATTAGCGTTGCGTTTCTTGATCGCTGCAGCGACGACTCGGGGCAGTTGGCTCAAAGGTTAAGGTTAGGTTAGGTTAGGTTGGCACCGGTGGTCCGGCCGCCCCTGGCAGCTGCCACCAGGCAGGTCGAGCGGAGCACTAGAGAAGAAGCTCCCCAGGGCCCCCCTGTCCCAGCGGTAAATCCTCAAGCCGATTCGTGGACCAAGGTGGCGGCGAGGGGAAAAAAGAAGAGGACGCAGCCTGCTCCAACAACGGTCAACACGACGTTGACCGCGCCGGCTAATCCGGCTCCGCAGGCGCAGGCTGGAATCCGCCGGATACGTGCGACTGAGTCCACCAAGCCAGTGGAGCCGGTGAAGTCGGTGAAGCCGACAAAGGGAGATGGGCTGGCAGGATCGCCCAAAGCGAAGGTGAGCCTCAGGCCACCTTCAACTGCAGCGGTGGTCATCACCCTGTCCAAGGATGCGGTAGCGGGGGGCGCAACGTATGCTTGGGCACTCACCGCTGCTAAGCAGCGGGTCAGCTTGGCGGACATAGGGGTGAAGGAGGTCCGCACAAGGAAAACGGCCCTCGGAAGCCGAATCCTTGAAATTGGGGGGCCCGAGCGATCTCAGCAAGCTGATAGGCTTGCTGAGGAAATACGAGGAGCACTAGCAGGGATCGCGACTGTCAACCGGCCTGTGAAATCCGTGGATATACGGATCAGCGGGCTGGAAGACAGCGTGACGCTAGATGACGTGGTGGGGGCCGTTGCTGCCAGGGGGAATGTTCCCCGCGAACATGTGCGTGCGGGGCGTATCTCCATGGGCAGCACGATAGTAAAGTGCCCCACCACAGCAGCAAAGGCGATCATGCAGGATCGCCTTTGTATCGGATGGAGCACCGTACGGGTCACCCTCCTTGAGGCTAGGCCTTTACGGTGCTTCCGGTGCTACGGCATAGGACATGGCAGTGCAACGTGCACTGCAAAGGACCGCAGCGGCCTATGTTGCCGCTGTGGTGGGACAGGTTACCTTGCACAAAGTTGCACCGACGAGCCAAGGTGCGACGTCTGTGCCGATGCCGGAGCACCCGCAGGACACCGCATGGGGGGGCGGAGGTGCAACCCCCCGCTAATTAAAAGGAACACACCGAGAACGGTGGTGCCGGCCCCCGCCATATCCATGGAACCGAGCGCACCGAGCGCGCCCACCAGTCTGGAGGGTACGGTTGCTCCTCAGGGGGAGCTTGAACAAATGTCGTCGTAATGGACGGTACGACACTGTTCGAGCTCCTTCAGGGGAACCTCAATCACTCGGCTGGGGCACAGGACTTATTCCTGCAGTCAATGGCCGAGTGGGGTGTGGATGTGGCGGTAGCGGCGGAGCCATATAGTCCTCCCGAGAAAAGTAATTGGGCGGCGGACTCTCATGGCTTGGTCGCAATTGTTGCACGGTCAGGGGGTCCGCCCCTGATAGCTCGGGAAAGGGGGGATGGCTTTGTCGTAGCAGACTGGGGCCCTCTAACAGTGGTGGGGGTATATTTTTCCCCTAACAGACCTCTGTGGGAGTTTGAGGGCTTCCTGGGCTGCCTTGGGCCGGCCATCAGGAGGGCCAGGTCCCGCCTCATATTGGTCATGGGGGACTTCAACTGTCGCTCACGCAGTTGGGGCGACACCATGACCGGAGTGCGGGGTGCTCCCTTGGTGGCATGGGCGGCTGAGCTGGGCCTCGTCGTTCTAAACACCGGGGGAGTAGCGACGTGCGTGAGGCCTCAGGGGGCATCGATAGTTGACATTACCCTCGCCTCCCCTGAGGCGTCGTGCAGGGTCACTGGCTGGCGGGTGGTGGAGGATGTGGAGACCCTGTCGGACCATAGGTACATCCGACTGGGGGTCCTCACATCTAGCTGTTGCCCGGCTCCTGGTGTCCCACCGGAGGGGGTGAACTCGGCCTTCCCGAGATGGGTGATTAGTCACCTTGATCGGGAATTGGCCGAGGAGGCGGCGATCATAAGATCGTGGCTCAGGCCCGGAGGCCCAGCTATGACGAATGACGTGGAAGCGCTGGCTCTTGACTTTAAGAGGGCGATGAAGTCCCTCTCAGACTCTTCGATGCCACGTTGGAAGAGGGCCCCGCGCAGGACGGCTGTTTTCTGGTGGTCACAGGAGCTAGCCGTCCTCCGCACCGAAAGCATAGGGGCCCGTAGGGCCTATCTGCGGAGTCGGCGTCGGAGAGGCGACACGCCTGAAATGATGGAGGGCCTTCGAACGGTATATTATGACCGAAAGAGGGCTCTCCAGTCTGCGATCAGGCAGGCTAAAGAGAAGGCTTATGAGGACCTTCTCGATGGCCTGGAGAGGGACCCGTGGGGGCGCCCTTACCATTCAGCTCGAAACAAGTTGAAGGGTGGGGGGGCTCCGCTCACGGAGGTCTTGGAGCCAGCGCTTGTAGAGGAAGTGGTCGCGGGGCTCTTCCCCGCCGCAGTGGACCTGATCCCGCCCAGGATGCGGGAGCGGGAGGTTATGGAAGAGGCGACAGGGGAGGTCCAGGGCGTGACAGATGTGGAACTGGGCCTCTGCCTTGATCGCCTCAAGACAAGGAGGAAGGCTCCGGGCCCGGACGGTATCCACGGCCGTGTCCTGGCCCTGGCCTTCCCACATGTCGAGGGGGAACTCCGGGGACTGTTCGACAAATGTCTTCATGTCGGGCGGTTCCCGGAAGTATGGAAGGAGGGACGCCTATGCCTCATCAAAAAGGAGGGTAGGCCAAATGATTCTCCAGCGGCTTACCGACCTATAGTCCTGCTGGATGAGGTTGGGAAGCTGCTGGAATGGATAGTGGCCTCACGCCTAAGTCGCCACCTCTCTGCCGAGGGCCCGGACTTGTCCGAACACCAGTTCGGTTTTAGGAAGGGCCGCTCGACGCTTGACGCCCTCACTGAGCTGAGGGCTCATGTTGAGAGTGTGGTGGCGGATGGTGAGAGGGCGTTGGCGGTCTCCCTAGACATAGCCAACGCCTTCAACAGTCTCCCGTTCGGCGTAATTGCTGAGGCACTCGACTTCTTCGAGGTGCCCTGGTACTTGCGCCGAATAGTGAAGGACTACCTGGTTGGGCGCCGGGTGGCCTACGTGGCGGGAGACGGGAGGATGAGGCGGCGTCCCGTAGAGTGCGGAGTCCCGCAAGGGTCGGTGCTGGGTCCGCTCCTCTGGAACATGGGTTACGACTGGGTGTTGCGAGGTGCGCTTCTACCCAAGATGCGCATCTTCTGCTATGCAGACGACACCCTGGTGGTGGCCCAAGGGGGGTCCTTTGGGGAGGCAGCCTTACTGGCCTCGGTCGGGACCTCCCTTGTTGTCGAGCGGATCAGGCTGTTGGGGCTCAGGGTGGCGTTAAGTAAAACGGACGCCATCCTGTTCCACGGCCCAAGGAGGGGCCCACCCCCTGGCGCTCTCATCGAGGTGAACGGAGTGCGTGTCCCGGTGGCCCCCTGCATGAGGTACCTAGGCCTTGTGCTGGATGGCCGTTGGGGCTTTGAGGCGCACTTCAGGCACCTCGGAGAGAGATTGATTGGGGTGGCTGGAGCTCTCGCGCGTTTATTACCAAACGCGGGGGGGCCGTCCCAAAGCGTCAGGAGGCTGTATAGCGGGGTCCTGAAGAGCATGGCTCTGTATGGGGCCCCTATCTGGGCAGATGCCTTAAACAGAAAAGGCAATGGGTCACTCCTCCGCAGGCCGCAGCGAGTGATAGCGAACCGCATAGCCAGGTGCTACCGGACGGTATCATTTGATGCGGCTTGCGTTATTGCGGGAACTCCGCCCTGGGCCTTGGAGGCTCGCATGAGCGCCGCCCTATATCGCCTTAAGGCGGAAATGGGCGGTGAAATGTGGAGGGAGCGCGAGGCGTCTATAAGGCGCGCGGCTGACGCTGCCATTATGCGGCAGTGGCGGGAGGAACTTGAGTCCTCCCAAGTGGGCGCGCGCACTATAGGCGCCATTCTTCCAGTCCTAAGTGACTGGAAGAAAAGACGAAAGGGAGAGATCTCCTTCCGCCTGGCACAGGTGTTGTCGGGCCATGGCTGCTTTGGACGATATCTGTGCCGGGTTGTGAGGAAGGAGGTGTCGCCTCGGTGTCATCACTGTGATGACACCGAGGAGGATACGGCCGATCACACCCTCCGGAATTGCGCCGCGTGGGAAACGAGGCGTCAAGACCTGAGGACAGTGATCGGCCAGGACCTCTCGCTGCCTGGCATGGTCAAGAGCATGCTGGACAGCGAGGAGTCCTGGAAGGCGGCTTCCTCCTTCTGCGAGCACGTAATGCTACAGAAGGAGGAAGCCGAAAGAAACAGAGAGAGGGCATCAGTTGCCCTTCAGAGGGCAGCAGGGCGGGCCAGGAGGGGGAGAGGGGTCCAAGAAGACCTCTCAACCCCAGCCCCTAGCAGCCAGTAGAGGGCCACTGATGGCCTCTTCCCCGAGGTTCTCCGGTGAAATGCCCTGCAAAGATCCCGGAGAACCTCTCAAAAAGGGGAACTGTCTGCTTTCGAGGAGGTTTTAGTGGGTATTACCAAACTTGGCCAACTTCTAGCTACGTAGAAGATGGTCTAAGTGGTTGAGTCCCACACTCCCTGTGCCACATAGTGCACAGGGGTAGTACGTAAATGTATTTCCTCCTCGTTAAAAAAAAAAAAAAAAAGGTTAGGTTAGGTTAGGTTAGGTTAGGTTAGGTTAGGTTTTTTTTTTTTTTTTTTTTTTAAATAATAGACAAGCACCCTCGAAGGGTGATGTCTCGCGTGGTTCGTCCTTCCATCAATCGGAAGGAATTGTGATCCTATTTTTTAAAATGACCTGGATTTATTGTGCTGATCATATTAATTTATACATTATCTATATTTTCATAGCTGTTACTCTTACTTATTACTATATTACTATTACGATTGTTACATATTTATTGTATACTGTTCTACTTATTTTAATTCTGTACTTGTTATTTTACTTGGCAGAAAAGTATACTAAAACATTTTTACTAAATTCCTTATAATTATTAGTTTATTAGTACGACTACATTAGGGCATATTTCAAAGTGATTTTTGATAGGCCATATTTTTATTAATAACGACTCCAACGTGCGTATTGCTTACTGTCACAGTGAAGATTTTACCAGTCACCATTAAAACATAGCTGATACAAACATACACTTGAGTACCAGCGGTTTTTTTTTTTTTTTTTTTTATTATTATTATGATACAAATAATAATAATCGTTTTGTTTTTTTTTTTTTTTTTTTTTTTTCCCGCTGTATACCCTGCCGTGCGTATAAGACTTATTACTATTACATATTTTATCGTACGTGATATCATATAACTTTTTAATTTCTACAATATATCGATATTGTATTATACAAAACCTTTTACAATATCGTGGGCATGCCTTGTTTATCTATAACTTATAGATATTACAAGCATTACCGTTCATCAAATATTTATTTTTCACCATTACGATAGTTTTTATGAGAGCAACAATTTCCATAGCCAAATCATTGCACTCATGCATTAATGCTACGACTATTTTTAACAATTTGATGTATGTTATACAACCGTAAGGTTTCGTTACAATATACATATTATTATAATTATTATTATTTATTTTATTTCAATCAACGTACTATTATATATATTTATTTTTACATCATTTGAATGTTGCGATATATACAGTATATTCTATACCTTGTATAAATGCTTTTACACATTTTATATGTTTCAAATAAAACTGCGTACTTTTGTTATAAGTTAATACCATTTTCTACCTATGAGTCGCCACGTTTACTTATAATTTTATTATTTCATTACATACATTACACATTACTATATTTACATGTTTTTATTTGCTATTTACTTTGGCTAAGTAATTGATTGATACAAGGGATGTTTTTATATTTCTCTTATATAATAAAGTATATGCTTTTCTATATTATTTAGTATATTTATTTATATACCTATATAATTAAAATTCTTTATCATAATTAATTGTTCAGTTATTAGTAATAAGATCTATAAATACATTTTTATCTTGATTGATTTTTCTCCGATTTTATTTTTCCATTTTCTAATAATTAATGTTTGCAACTATTAAGTTCATTGGATGACATCTCGGATAATAATTGATATTTATGTATTATACAATTAACGATTGTTTACTTGATTATTTATGTTACTTATTTATTATATAATTATAATTATATACTTTTTAATTGTAGGTATTGATACTTTATGTACTGATATACTGTAACAACTCTGATTTAAAATTATTTAGTGGTATGTCACACTCAACCTGGCAATTGCGTCCCATTTATGCCGGACCGGGCATTCAGCACTGAAGGCCCCGTGGTCCGTCCTTTCGAGACCCGCCGCCCGACAGTTGGTACAACACGGCTGTTCTCCCACAAGGTAGTGTGGGCAGTCATGACGTAGATGAGTGCCTCCACAATGGCTGCACAGACTGGAGGCTTCTTTGCAATTCCGGCGACCATGCCCAAATCCAAGGCAGCGGGTGCATTGAATAACCGGGGAGAAGTCCGTCACGGTTAACGTTTCAGATCAATATGGACTGAACCTTCCGATGTCAGTCTCTGCCATAACCTTGGGGCAACCCGTAATATAATATGGTTGATGTTAGGGTTTCGGCTCCTTCGACGAAATCTGAAATCCATCGTTTGCTCCTCTTCGGGTAGCCCCGAAAAAATCTTTTTATTTTGGGCTTTTAAGGCCCCTAGGATATCTTCGTCTTTGAGGTCTGACAATCCGTCCTTGATAATAACAAGTGGATTTCTACCCTTGACTTCTTGAAATGAAAGTTCAGAATTGCCTTTCAGTCTACTAGTCACAGCGTCCACCTCCTCCCGCGAGCCGCACGTGATTACGACTCGCTGGTTCCGGACCCGGCGGATGCCGTCGACCCTGACCCCGGTTTTCGTGGGATTTACTGAAGTTCGGATCTTATTTAGAACATTCTCACTTGTATCTGATTTCAAGGTGCTGCTCACGATTAATGAATGGCCAGATGAAGTTGGGATCCGTGCGACTGCTCCCGCATAGGTCAGCGGCACGGCAGCTGGCCGTGGTGTATCCGAGAGCTGCGCTGTTTGCGCGGCGATACGGTCAATATTTTCTTGTATCGCGCTGCTTTTGTCCTCGAGAGCTATAACACCTTGCAGGAGCCGGTCTATGTTTTCAGAATCAATTGCGGTTTTTTGATCCCGACATTCAAGTAGTTCCTCGTTTTGTTGTTTTACCTTGTCCATTTCTCGCCTTATTTTAAGATTTTCGCTGTGAATTTCCCTAAGGAAGTCATAAAAGTACTCCAAGGCATTGCTGATGATTTTTTTGGTTTCGGGTGTTAGGTTGTCATACTTATCTAGCTCTGCCAATGCAGCTTGGTAATTTTCACGTGCTTTAATTGGTGACGACATGTTTATTTTCGCAACTCGTTTTTACCCCTCTTATATCTTGAAAATTATCTAAGTTAATTGGCTGTATTTCACAACAAAAGTTAATCTAGTCCCCAGCTATGTTATAGAATAGTTGAAAAGGGGGGGCAAAGTATACACTAAGCGTAGGAGGAGTGCAAACGAACCTCGCAGTCTTAGCTCACGGAAATAGCTGTATTTCTCTCAGTATGTACCATAGAAGAAAGTATGATATATCTTCGTACTCGGCTTTCCAATACCTTTCCAATGATACCTCACACATCAACCCCAGACGTCTCGTTTAAAAGTTGAGGCCACGCCCCCTTTTCACTTTCGACTGTTTTGAAGTATGTTCTCCTGGTGTTTTCGCTTCCAAAATTACGTCAGTGTATAAAGTCCTTTTTCCTTAACATATCCCCATTCAAAAAAATGAAAAATCTGCAACTATTTAAGTACCACGCCCAAAAAACTGGTCGAAATTACGCCGGTTTTTGGTTTTTATCGATTTCTACTTCGGGTTTTTGTTTTTTTTTAAATCTTTAAATTAAGTTGCAATTTAAGCACTGTTTTATATTATAGACCACAATTTTAATATTTTTAAAGTTAATTTTAGTATTTTTAAAACAAAGAAAACACAAAAAGACACAATTTTACGGTTTTTCCCACTTAATAATTAATTAATTAAAGAGGTATTAATAAATTTGAAAACAGCATATTGTAAGGAATTTAAAACTGCACTGAAAACTTCACTGAACACAATTTTAAATAGAATTTTAGTATTTTTAAAACACGAAAAACACAATGTGTTCAAAGTTTTTCCACAAAAACATTCAATTATTTAAATGAGTTTATTACACTTTTGAAAACTTTATAGGTTAGGCTGATAGAGGTGATTTTTTCACACCATATAACAATTTTTATTTATTTTTTAGTCGATTATTTATATGAGAAAATTCACTTTTTCGTAGAACGCGCTGTTTTTTACTAAGAGCAACGTGGATTCGACTTAGAACTTTTAGCACAACTGGTTAGGTTAGGTTAGGTTAGGTTAGGTTTTTTTTTTTTTTTTTTTTTTTTTTTTTTTTTTTTTTTTTTTTTTTTTTTTTTTTTTTTTTTCCACCCTAGTCGGCCTACCTCCCCCGGCTACATTATCACCGGGGACGTTGACTAAGCTACCATCCTTCTTTTCTCACTCATCATCTTAATAAAACTCGGTGTATATATTTTTAATTTAGGGTTATACAATAGTTGGTATATAAGGCGAACAAGATAATAATACATTGTTACTTTTATTTTAGTTTAATCTAAACTTTAAATATATTCTATCATTTCTTCTAATTTTGAGTCGGTGGGTTTTGGCCCGCGAGGCAGGCTGCTTGCACTTTTCTGTAAATATACTTAGATATTCATTGGCAAGTGGGCGCCCGCCGCCTCACGGTCCTCGCCCCGCCTTTACTATTATTAAATTTACGAGTGTTTTTTATTATTAATTTACAAAAATTTTCCAACTGCGGTCTGTTGCTCGCCAGCATTTCGGATAACCCCTGGAGATTAACCTCCAAGCCCGTTACGAGCTCCAGATCGAGCCTTTTGGGCCCGAAAATAGGGCAGTCAAGTATTAAATGCATTACATTCTGTATTTCGATGGGATCGCATTCGCAAGCCGGACTTTCTTTCAGCCCGAAACGGCACAGGTACTCTGCGAAAGGGCCGTGGCCTGTGAGGATCTGTGCCATCTCGGGACTAAACCTTCCTTGTTTTAGTAAGGTGCGTGCGTCCGTAACGTTTTTGATGAATAATTTCGTTACCTTCCCCGTATCACCCTCGTCATACCTTTCCCCTCATTTCCTGACTGTCTCCTCTCTTATATTCTTTTTTATATAAGACAGGGGAAAGTCTGTGTAGGCCGCTTTGACCTTTGAAGCTTCCGCAGCGTTCCTCGCTAATTCGTCCGCTCTCTCGTTCCCCACTGTGCCAACGTGCGCTTTCACCCAGAAGAGTTGTATGTTTTGGCCGACAATGCGGCTCTCTTCTAAGTGTCTGCGGATCTCAACAACTTGAGGATTGAGAGAGCGATCGCCTGCGATCGCAGCTAGGGATGATTGTGAGTCGCTATATATATTTACATCCTCTCCATGACTCTTTGCCTCTCTTACCGCACTGCACAAAGCTGCAAGCTCCGCCTGATACACAGTGCAGTAAGGCGCCAACTTTATTTTCTTGTTTTTAATTTCCCTTCCTTTATGCCATTTGGACCATGCGGCTCCTACACCTAGTTCGGTTTTACTACCGTCGGTATATATTGACACGGGAGTGGGTCAGGGATTGGAAATAATACTCCGCTTATAGGAACGAGTCTTTATTTGCGTTCACTTTTTCTGAACTTGCACTTCGCCGGTCTGCCGCTGTTCCTCTTGTGGACGGCGGTACCTTCAACGCGTCACACTGCACCGAACACTACTTCTCTTCTGTCTTCTTCTTCTTAGAACACTTCCACTTTTCACTACTTCTTCTTTTCTTCTTCTTCTTCTTTACACTTTCGAGTCAGAACTAGAACTGCCGTAGGCCACGCTTAGTACGGCTTATATACCCCCGGATCCGTTCTATTTTCAAAATGATTCTCCCATTCCATCTTTAAATTTAAATTGTACTAGAAAATTCTTTTAACTATTTTTATCCTGCTTACACATTTTCCATCCCTTTTTTTCTGTTCGATTTGATCCTGAACTTACTAGAAATTTCCTTTAACTTTACAAAACCCAAAAAAATCCATACACTGGTAGGTGTATCGAACCCGGGTCTACAGCGTCTAAAGTAAACACTTTTCCGCTGAGCTACGAGTATTGCTGACGGAGCTGTTGAAATTAACAATGTCTTGAAGTTTGACAACTCTCGTCATATACTTCAAAGGGTTGCTACGCAACACTGCCCCCTCCCAAGACATGATCGTCCCGATCATCGTTGCTTCCGTAGTACTTAGCCACCCGATCGACATGTACGATTTTCGGAGGACTTCGAGGGGTACGCTGGATCCTGAGAGTCACATCATTTATCCTTGTGATTACTTTATATGGTCCCTCCCAACTTGGTTGGAGCTTCAGAGACTTCCCCTTTCGCCTTACAGGATTGTGTAACCAAATCAGGGTTCCCTCTTCAAAACTAGGAATATTAGCTCTTCGATCGTAGCGGGTCTTCATCCGTTCACTTGCCTTAAGCCCAGTTGTTCTAATTTCCTCGTAGATGTCAACCATCTTTTTCCGTAACTCATCCACATATTCTGTTATACTTTTCGGAGTATCCGGTGGACAGCCTGAGAGTAAATCAGCTGGCAATTTCAATTCCCTTCCAAAATTGGCGTACGCAGGAGTCACCGTTGTTGTCTCGTGTATTGCGCTTCTATACGACATAAGAAACAGTGGAATGTACTCATCCCAGTTATCCTGATGACTGTCCACTACTTTTGCCAGATGTCGCTCCAATGTTTGGTTAAACCTCTCCACCATCCCGTCCGACTGTGGATGATAAGGCGTAGTTCTGGTCTTATGGATTCCCAAGATCTTGCAAACTTCTTGAAATACTTGTGACTCGAAGTTCCGCCCTTGGTCACTGTGCAACTCCAAAGGCACACCGAATCTGCAGAAAACTTCATTCACCAGTTTCGTCGCAACGGTAACTGCTTCTTGATTCGGTAGAGCAAATGCTTCCGGCCACTTCGTGAAATAATCCATCACCACCATTATGTAACGGCTTCCAGCTTTGGTGACTGGAAACGGTCCGGCTATATCCAGAGCTACTCTCTCCCACGGAGCCCCAACATTATACAACTTCATAGCTCCTCTGCTCCGGGTTTGAGGTCCTTTGACAGCTGCACAACTCTTGCATTTACGGCACCAGTCTTCCACATCATCACGGCAATGCAACCAGTAAAATCGTTCTTTAATTTTTATGAGAGTTCTTCTTATTCCCAAATGTCCACTTGAAGAACCATCGTGATAAGCTCTCAGGATCTCGTTCACCTTCTCCCTGGGAACGACCAGTTGCAGATGGCAATCCTTTCCTTGCGGGGTTTCCCATTTCCGGCAGAGCAACCCGTCATGCATCACCAAACTATTTCATTGTGCCCAGAGACTCTTGGTAGCCGTACTGTGTCTAGCCACTTCAGACCATTTTGGTTTAGGTGATCCACTTGCTAGCCAATGTAAAAGTGGTTGAAGATCTTTATCATTTTCCTGAGCTCTCCTCATTGCATCGTTGCTCCAGTTCCCATCGATCGAATCTGTTCTGATCAGTCGGATTATTGGATTTTCTTTCTCCTCCTGACGAATGCAATGTTTGCATTCCGTCGGACAAGGTCTTCTGGATAAAGCATCTGCGTTTCCATGAGTTTTTCCTCCTCGATGTTCGATTTCAAAGTCATACTCTTGAAGTTGCTCAATCCATCTGGCCACTTGTCCTTCCGGATTCTTGAATTCTAGTAACCACTTCAAGGCGGCATGATCAGTCCTTACTAGGAATTTGCGACCCAACAAGTACTTTTTAAAATGTTGTAATGTCTTCACCACGGCAAGTAACTCCCTACGAGTTACGCAGTAGTTTCTCTCCGGCTTCGATAAAGATTTGCTAAAGTATGCAATTACAACTTCTTGATCTCCCCTTTTCTGAGATAACACTCCACCAATTCCAGAATTGCTAGCATCAGTATCTACTATGAATCTTCCCTCCGTGTCAGGATATCCGAGGATAGGTGATTCACATAGCCGTTTCTTCAACTCTAAGAAAGCTTGTTCGCAGTCTTCATCCCAGGAAAAGGCTCTTTTCTCCTCTGTCAGTCGATGTAAGGGCTTAGCAACATCAGAAAACCCTTGCACAAAGCGTCGATAATAAGAGCACAGTCCAAGGAATGCTCTCACATGTGTCTTTTCTGTCGGCGTCGGCCAGTCCTTGACAGCACTTATCTTGGCAGGATCCGTCGCAACGCCTTGCTCCGAGATAACGTGCCCCAAGTAATTCACCTGACGTTGAAAGAAGGAACATTTCTTTGGACTCAACTTCAAGTTGGCACCCTGCAGTTTTGCGAAGACTTTTTCGAGCTTCTTAAGATGATCTTCAAAACTTCGTCCCATAATGATTATGTCATCCAAGTAGACAAGGCAGGTTTCTCCCAACATACCTGCCAGCACATACTCCATCAACCTTTCGAAGGTAGCTGGGGCGTTGCATAATCCGAAGGGCATTGTTTTGAACTGCCATAATCCTTTTCCGGTTGAAAAAGCCGTCTTCTCCTTGTCTTTAGGGTCCAGATCAACTTGCCAGTAGCCACTTTTCAAATCCAGAGTAGAGAACCACGTCATGCCACAAAGTGAATCTAAGGTGTCATCGATTCTTGGCAATGGATAACTGTCCTTCTTAGTAACATCATTCAGACGCCGATAGTCCACACAAAATCTAGTTGATCCATCCTTCTTCTTCACCAGAACCACTGGAGAACACCATGGACTCGACGACGGTTCTATCACACCATTTTCTTTCATATCCCGAATCATGTCTTCCACTTCTTGTTCGCGTGCAAACGGAATACGTCTTGGTCTTTGCCGTATCGGAACAGTGTCTCCTGTGTCGATCTTGTGTTTCACCAAACCAGTTCTTCCGATGTCCCCGTCGTTCTTTGAGAAAATCCCGGAGTAGCGTAGCAGGAAATTTCTCGCTTTTATTAACTGTAGCTTGGTAAGATTGTCCTTACAGCTATCCAGAAGTTTCTGTATGTTCACGTCCTGGTTTGCAGCTTCGGTCTTCCTCCCTTCTTCACACTTTCTTAACCAAGCTATCTCCTCACAAGCTCCGATCACTGTTCCCTTCCTAATGATTTGCTTGTCCCCATGAGGATTAAACACGGGAACCATCGCAATCTGGGAGTTACCCACAACAGTCCTGGCTGGGATCCATGTCGTGTCCGATGTCTCTCTTTCTATTATAGCGCATTTACAAGGTTTTCCTCTGTCATCCCTTGGTAGGACTACCGGGACTAGGGTCTGCGATCTCGGATTTAAAGTAGTGTCTCTTAAGCACAACACTTTCCCAACAGTTCCGCCTTTTATTGGAATTTCTTCACTTCCATGCTTCAATACACCATATTTCATGTCAATGGTACACTGATGATTTCGAAGAAAATCCAACCCAATGATGCAGTCATCTGTGATATCCGCGATTACCACTTTTTGCCAGTACAACGTATCACCGATTTTCATGGCCACGACCTTCTCTCCCTGGACTGGTATGCGCTGGCCTGTAGCTGTTGTCAGTGTTAAGTTTACATTTTCTCGCATATGTCGTCTTCCGATGCTCTCTAGTCTCCTTTGGCTAACGACTGTACGTGAGGCTCCCGTATCCAAAGTGAAACGGCAAGATTTTCCATTTATCATTCCTTCTATAACCAAAGTGTTTCCGTCACATGCTTGCTTCACGAAGATCCTTGGGGCTTTCCTTTTACCGGCCAGTGCCCACCCCGCTGCTCTGGCCTTTTCCTGTTGCTCCAGCGGTGACGTTGAGATTATCGCATCCTCCCTACCTTGCGTTGTGCGCTCACGCCTGGGGCAAGTGCTCCTGAGGTGTCCTCGCTTCCAACAGCCGTAGCATACCGGGTTGTATTCTCGCATTCGGCTGGAATCTGCTGGTAAAATTTCGCGGAGTCTCAACGCCCGAGAATCGTGGCGAACCGCTTCCACTTCCAACGCATGTGCCACCGCTTTCTTCAAGCTGGTATGATGACTCAATCGTACGGCTGCTCTAACTTCGGCGTCCCATATTCCATCGATGAAAACTTGGAGCAACATTTCTTCTATTGCAGCTGGCGACGACTGATATGCTTTACGCACTAGTTTCTCGGCTTCCACGGACCACTGCTGTAGAGTTTCGCTGGCCCTTTGACTGCGGTCCTTAAGTTGCGCCCGGTACACATGTTCGAGGTGTTTGTCACCATAGCGTGCCTCCAACGCGTCAATAAGGTCTGTGAAGGTCACTTCCTCCTTCCCAGCGCCGAGTGCTTCCAATACGGAGAGTGCTTCGTCACGGAGCGCTAGTGTGAGGGCAGAGTGCGCTTCTTGGTCACTCCAACCGCAGGCTTTTCTGACCGTCTCCAATTGTAGCTTAAAGGCAGCCCAGGAAGACTTGCCGTCGTAGGGAGGTACTTTTAAATTTCTGCTCGATGTGGTTCCGCAGGAAACTCCTGTGTTGGCTGAAGGACACACGACCCTCCCACTGAGCTGATTAATGGTAACTTCCATCTCTCCCATCTTCCGTTGAAAGTTCTCTTCAACTTTGTCCATCTTCTTTTCCACACTATCAATCCGGGCGATCTCTTTTTCCACAGCGTCAATACGGGTGGAGTTTTTCTGCACAACGGATAAAATGTCTTTGGAGAGGCCTTCATGCAGGCCTCGCAGCTGCTCCTCCTGTCGGCGCGCTTGTTCCTCTTGCAAGGCCCGCAGCTGCTCATCCTGTCGGCGCGCTTGCTCTTGCATCATGGCGGCCATCTGCTGCATGAGCGCGCTGATGTCTACGGCAGGAGCCTGCGGTGCTGACACGGTCGCACTGAGTCCAGAGCCGGATGTTTCTGACTCGTCCTCTGCCGCTGCAGCTGCTCCCGCTCGCGTGGTCACTCCCTTCTCGTTCCTGGGCACTAATGGCATCTTTCCAATCCCACTTCTGACACCAATTGACACGGGAGTGGGTCAGGGATTGGAAATAATACTCCGCTTATAGGAACGAGTCTTTATTTGCGTTCACTTTTTCTGAACTTGCACTTCGCCGGTCTGCCGCTGTTCCTCTTGTGGACGGCGGTACCTTCAACGCGTCACACTGCACCGAACACTACTTCTCTTCTGTCTTCTTCTTCTTAGAACACTTCCACTTTTCACTACTTCTTCTTTTCTTCTTCTTCTTCTTTACACTTTCGAGTCAGAACTAGAACTGCCGTAGGCCACGCTTAGTACGGCTTATATACCCCCGGATCCGTTCTATTTTCAAAATGATTCTCCCATTCCATCTTTAAATTTAAATTGTACTAGAAAATTCTTTTAACTATTTTTATCCTGCTTACACATTTTCCATCCCTTTTTTTCTGTTCGATTTGATCCTGAACTTACTAGAAATTTCCTTTAACTTTACAAAACCCAAAAAAATCCATACACTGGTAGGTGTATCGAACCCGGGTCTACAGCGTCTAAAGTAAACACTTTTCCGCTGAGCTACGAGTATTGCTGACGGAGCTGTTGAAATTAACAATGTCTTGAAGTTTGACAACTCTCGTCATATACTTCAAAGGGTTGCTACGCAACAATATGTTCACCGAGTTTGAATTTTCTAATTTTTCTGGCTCCTCGACGACAGTGTATGTTATCACCGGTCTTTCCGTGGGGTGTGGCAGTTTAATAGCAGGCACAGCTCGCTCGATCTGGTCTTCTTCGCGTATAAACGGGGATGACCCCCTCCTCCTTGCTTCGTAAAGAGCTGCAGTCTCTTTGATTCTTAGGTCGAGGGGCAGTATCCCTGCCAATAACGTCGCAGAATTTAGCGATGCTGTGCGATAAGTCTTAGCTATTTTCTGCGCGAACGGCCTTTGTATACCTTCGAGCTTTTTTCTGACACATAACTTTTTGGCTGCCGGAGCCCAGGTTGCTGAGGCGTAAGTTATGGTCGGCTCGATAACTGCTCGGTATATTTCGTTTATTGTATCACCGTTCATCCCCCAATCTAGTTTCGCCATTTTTGCCACTTTTTTGTATATTTCTGCCGCCTTTTTTGTTATGTGATGTACATGCTTATTGAACGTGAGTCCCTCGTCAATAATTAACCCGAGTAATTTGATTTCTTTTACCCGGCTGATGTTAGTGCCTCCCATACTGATCCTTGGGGTGTCATAGTTCCTCCTTCGCGTCAGAACCATTGCGTTGGTTTTTTGTGGAGCGAAGTTGAGCTTATTCATGACACCCCATAGCCTTACTTTTTCGAGGGCTACGTTCGCTCGGTTTTCGATTGTGTGTGTGTCTCTTCCCGTGAACACCAACACAATATCATCCGCGAAAGCCTGTACATAAACACCTTCTTCTTCTAATTTGACTAATAGTGGGTCTAGTAGGATGTTCCAGAATGTGGGGCCGCTAATCGAGCCCTGTACACACCCTTTCTCGGGTTTTCGTGTATGCTCCTTGTTTCCGTAGCGAACCACCACTTTCCTTTCTGTGAAATAGTCCTCCACTATTCTCCTAACGTTTTCTGGGCACCCTTTTAGTGCCAATTGGCACTTGATTGCCGGCCACCATGCGTTGTCGAATGCCCCCTCGATATCCAATGACACCATTAGAACAATCTCTTTGTTGCGGATGCGTTCTTTCGTGTAGTTTATGATATCGTAGAGAGCATCCTCCGTGCTTTTGCCCGGAACGAAACCGTACTGCCTCCTGCTCAGCTTGGGGAGTATATGATGTCTTATTCTGTTAATAACAGTCTTTTCCAGAACCTTCCCCTTGACCGGCAGGAGGCCTATTGGTCGGTACGATTTTGCGGCCGTGTAATCATCCTTCCCCGGTTTCTTAAGGACTATAATTGAGGCTTCTTTCCAAGGCCTCGGGAAGCAGCCCAGCTCTAGGCATTTATTGAAGATAGCTAGGGGAACCTCCGGGTTCACCATGATTGCTGCATAGCAGATATCAGCTGTGAGTCCGTCGGCTCCCGGAGCTTTCCTCGGATTGAAGCTTCGCGCTACGCTAATGAGCTCCGCCTTTGTAAAAGGCACTTCATTATCGCTATCGTGCGAGCTGCTGGACTTTTCTTCAACCTTTGTTCTAATATTTCGGTGGATTTCATCATCGACCTCGATATTATCTGGCGGGAAGAATTTGTGAGCCAGTAGTTGCACTGATTCTTCGGCGCTTAGCGCTATGCCTTTTTCCACCAGTGGCATATCTTCCCTGGTCCTTTCTGCCTTCTTTATAATCCTATATACCCTATCCCAAACGCTTTCACCTTCTTTCTTGCTACAAAGCTTTTTCCAACCTTCAGTCTGCGCTTTCTCTATTTCGTCTTCGTATGTCTTTTTTGCTTGAAGGTATTCTCTTATCACGAACTCTCGTCTTCTTGGAGCTGCGTATGAGATTCTTCTCTTCCTCCTTGTCATTTCCTTCTTTAAATTTTCTATTATTCCATTCCACCAAGGTGGACTTAGCTTTTTCTTTCCGCCTTTTATACGTGGGATGGTGTTATCAGCGGCTTTGGCTATGGCACCCGTGTATCTACTCACTACTTCGTCTACTCCAGCTTTGCTATTTATTTCGTTTATAGCGCTCTCTGTTAGTAACTTTTCTTCCATATTTCTTCTAAGCTCGATCTCAAAGTCCAACCATTTGGCTTTATTTGTTTTATATTTGCGAGTTGTTTTGGGCAGGACTTGCAATGCGGATTTTTCTAGTTCTATTTTGACTAGAATAGTATTGTGGTCTGAGCTGGTGATTCCTGTATCAACACGCCACTCCGTCACCCTTCCGAGGAGGGCCGTTGTGCATACGGTGATATCCACTATGCTAGTGTATCTTCGTCCCCCTCGCACGGTGTCAAATGTAGGCGTGTTACCACAATTTAGAATGTTTAGCTCCTCTTCGTCGAGGAACCCTCTTAACTCTGCTCCTCGACTATCCTCCGATCGGCTTCCCCACCATTCACTCCAAGCATTCACGTCCCCCCCTACTAAGACCATCTTGGTCTTTAGTTTTCTCGAGATGCTTTGCAGATGTTCGAGGTGTGGTTTGATGGGTTCATCGCCTTCAAGGTATACGGAGACTAATGCAATTTCCCACTTTTCGGTTTTCAGGATTGCGACTACAATGTTCTCCGTATTCAGTGTCTGATTTTGTGAGACCTCTATTTGTTCGTCGAAAACAATTATGGCCGCCTTTACTGGTTTCGTCCTTGTGAGACCGCATTGCACTATTTTATAGTTTGGGCTTTCAGACATCTGTCCTTTAGCCCCCGTGTAAGGTTCTTGTAGTAGTCCTACATTTATCCCTCTACTACTCGCCTCTTTTATAAACTCTTGGGTGGCGTTTCTCTTTCTCTGAAGGTTCGCCTGCGCCAAGAGAAAGCCCTTTTTCTTGTCATTGTCTTTGGCTTAACAATACGCGTAACAGAGCCTTGCTGCTCTATCCCAACCACGTCGTGTGGGACAGTCATTGCTAAACGCTCCATGTTCCGCGTTTTTGTCGCCAGACTCCTTGCAGTTCACACACTTGGGAGGCTTTCCACTTTTCCAAATCTGGCAGTCTGACCTTAGATGCGAACCTCCACAGTGGCTACACACTTCCGTCTCTCGTTGGCATTGCTTGCGGCTGTGTCCGTAGCCAAGGCACATTGTACATTGGACCAGAGGGGATTGGTCCTCCACCCACACTCTTTGTAAGTCCACGTGAATCCTCCCGGCTGCTGTTAATACTTGCCACATTTTTGGTGTTACTTGCAGGATGACGTGGCACTCGTGCGGGTTTCTTACCTTCCTTCGGTACCTTTCTATTATTGCCCAGTCTTCTTGCGTAAGTTGTGCAGTCACATTTTTGTTTTGGTTCTTGAGTGCTTTTATTATGTCCTCAAGCGTGTTGTAGTTAAGCAGATTTTTAACTTTAATGAGGGGGTTTTTATTTGCGACCTCCTTTACCATAAGATTGTCATCGCCTTTCTCTAGTCTTTCTTTCAGTATTCTTCTCCCCTCCTCTGTTCTACAGCCTACAACTACCTTTCCATCTCTTGCCTTCCTTATCTTGTCTATTTGCACTCCCTCTTCCTTTGCTTTGAGCACGGTTCTTATGTGCTGTATAGTTATATCTGCCGTATCGTTTGCGCCTTTTGGCTCCACCACGACAGAGTGCAGCGTGGTCTTTCTTTTTCCCGTGCCCTCCGCCTTTTTAATTGGGTCCTGGCTTCGCTCTTCCCTTGCTGCAGCTACTTCCGCGTACGTTTTTATCTTTGCTTCTATTCTCTGCTCTCTCTCTCCCTCCCTAATGGCTTGTTTTCCCCATTCCCTCTTTAGCTCGGCCAGTACCCTGTCCTCTTTTGTCTCTGCCAGTTTAAGTATGTTCAATCTGCATTCTTCCAATTTCTTGTTCTCTTCTTCCAGTCTTTTAATTTGATCTTCTAATCTTTGTGTTATTTGAGGGGATTAGTAAAAAAGTTCCTTTCGGAACTTATCCCAGTTTGCCTTTCTTGTGTTGTAAACCCGAGTGGTTGGTGCTGGGCCAGGTGCTTTCGCACGACCTGTGCGAAGGCCTATCCTTAGGGCATTGTGATCGGAACTGACCATGTCTGGGTCCACCCTCCAGGACTCCATCCTTGACAGGATACTTTGGCTGCACACCGTGATGTCGACTCTGCTTGTGCAGAGCCGACCTTCCCGAACCACCTGAAATGTGGGTTCGGTCCCAGTGTTTAGGATGTGCAGCTCGTTGTCATCAAAGTACCCTGCCAATTCGGTTCCCCGGTGGTCCTCGAGCGTGCTACCCCACCAGGGGCTCCACGCATTAAAGTCACCTCCGATCACAACACTCAAGGTTCCCAATTTGGATCGGACGCTGGATAGACGTTCCAGGTATGGGTCCAGGGGCTTATCCCCTTCCAGGTAGGCGGATACTATCCCAAGTGTCCAGTCGGAGAACTCAATGGTGATTGCCACTATGTTCTCCGACTGGAGGCTCGGGTCACACCTAACCTGGAGGTCTTTATCAAAGACCGCTATTGCGGCCTTTGCGGGATTGATTCTACTTGTCCCCTGGTCCATCTGATAGACGCGGACCCCCGGATACCGCTTCAAGGCACCTTGATTACTTGTGTAGGGTTCCTGCAGCATTGCCAGGCTCACCTTCTGGCTGACAGCTTCAGCCATCAGCTCATCGGTTGCCAATCGCTTCCGCTGCAGGTTAACCTGTATCATATGCCTTGAAGCAGCATCCCCGAGCCCACGACCGCCTGGAAACACAACCGCGGTGCCCTTAGCAGTAACACACGCCAAGGCGGGCAATGGCATCCCATTTCCGCCTCACCGGACAGTCGCTGCTAAACGCACCGTGGTCGGTCTTATCCAGCTTTGCGTGTCTGCAGTTGACGCAGCTGGGCGGCTCCCCCGTGACATAATCGGGGCATTCGGACCTTACGTGTGGCCCCCCGCAGTGGCTGCAAAGGTCCGAAGACTCTTTGCAGTGACGCCGACCGTGTCCGAATGCTAAGCATTTCGAGCACTGTATGACGGGCGAGAAGTCCTCCACTTTAGACCGCTTAAGGTCCAGGTGGACAGATCCCTCGTCCGTCATACGGCGCCAGAGCGGAGGGGCCACACGCAGGACAACATGAGTGAGGTGCGGGTTGCGGCACCTACGGCGAAAGCATGTTTCTATCGTTTCGTGGTCTTTTTGGAGGCCTGTAAAGAGCTCCCGATTCTGTGCTCTTAGGGCTCCGATGACCTCCTCGTCCTTGAGGCAAGCGAGTACGTCCCTGATGATTACCATCGGGTTCTTACCCTTCGCCTCTTGAACTTGGAGGCCAGAGTTGGCCCCAAGCCGGGTCTTTACAGCCTCCACCTCACTTTTGGTGCCGCAAGTGAGCACCACCTTCTTATTGCGCACTTTGCGGACGCTGTCCACCTTGGCGCCAGTTTTAGTGGCGTCAACGGCCACTCTTATTTTGGCGACAACGTTGTCGCTCGAATCCTCGGGCAACTTGCTTGTCACCACTATTGAGTGGCCGGACTTTGCAGGCGCCTTGGCGGCCATTGCCGCATATGAAGGTGGCACTTGAGCCTGTGTAGGCTCCTCCCGGAGCTTCGTTGTTTTGGCCCCCAGAGCTCGCACCTCAACAAGCATGTTTGTTGCCTCCTCACGCATTGATTTTAATTCTCCCAGCAGGGAGCCCAGGTCCGCTGCGGGTGGAGAGGGGAACAGTTTGACCTGCTGGATAAGGTCAAATTCGACTATTTTGCGGAGTGCCTCCAGCTCCTTTCGCAACTCCGCAGTCTGTCCACTCACGTCCGCCCTCTCCAGCCGCTGCGTAAGAAGCATGACCTGCTCCGTGTGGCTGGACTCCCACCTCGAGATGTCTTCTGCGTGGCGTCTCTTCATGTTTGCGACCTCTAATTGGAGGTCGCGCCGCGCACTATTAACTTGGAGTGTGGCCTCATACAGGAAGTTGAGGCCCTCCATCACAGTAGCCTTAATGGACCCTTTCAGGTTGCCTGACTTCTCCAGCTCTTCCTTGGCCCGCTGGTACACGCGATTGGCATCCTTTAGGAGGGTTGCCGTCGGGCTCTCGGGCTCCCCGGCGCTGACGGATCTTGCTCCGGATGGCGGGGTATGGTAATCCGCCTCCCACTGGAGTGTTTGCGCCAGGGTGGCACTGCCAGGCTTGCTGCCCGAGCCCGCACCGAATTCGCTTCCAGTGAAGGAACCCTCCTCCGCGTCGGTCTTTCGGCTTACTGATGTACGAGGCCTTCCGGGGTCAGAAGATGGTCGTTTTGTGGCCATCGCTGTTGCCACCGACCCCTTATTACCAGTTCTGAAAGGGCGAGATGTCTTGTCGGAAGACGCTGACATTTTTTTTTTTTTTAGAACGGCAGCAGATAAGTAGCAAATATATAAAATTAAATCGAAACAATACAAACAAGCAAAAAAGAAATATATACAGCGGAGATGTTAAAATTAAGGTATCAATCTAAATGTAGTTCGGAAAACCAGGAGTTTTGGGGATTTTTTTAAGATTTAAAGGGAAGGGGAGGTCGGAGAGAAAATTTGTCAGGGCCAAACTGTTCCTTTCGGGAAGACAAACAGTTTGAGCCCAAACTCGGGGGGTCTGGGATGAAGGGGACAAAAGTTAGACCCTGAGGGGGTGAGGTCAAAAAATTTTCGGGGGGGGGGGGGAAAGGTTTCGGGAGTCGGCCTATGACAGAGTTTAGGGGATTTTTCAGATTTTGGGGGAGGGGGAGGTCGGGGGGGATATCTGGTGGGGCCAAACTGCTCCTTTCGAGAAGACAGACAGTTTGAGCCCAATCTCGGGGGGTCTAAGATATGCGGGGCAAAAGTTAGACCCTGAGGGGGTGAGGTCGAAAATTTCGGGGGGGGGGGAAATGTCGGGAGTCGACCTATGGAGTGTTTATGGGATTATTTGGGATTTTGGTGGGGGGGGGGAGATTGGAGGGGGAATCTGCCGGTGCCAGTCTGTTCCCCTTGAGAAGAGGAACAGTTTAAGCCCAAGCTCGGGGGGTCTAACTAAGGGGACTTCAAAGTTATCCTGGTTTCCAAATTTTTCGTCAGTCTGTCCGTATGAATATTATGCCTAAGTTTAATTAAATTTTTAATATTATTTAATTCAAGTATGCGGAACACCCTTAGCCGCTTTTGTACAAATCTTCTATATTATGAAAACAGAAAACAGAAACATAAACATTTCATAGACTAACCGTAAACATTTTCTATAATTTTTGGAGCTTAATTTATGTCTCTTACGGTTGACTAAAAATTTTAAAATTAATGTGCTATGGAAGGTGAAAGCTTAATTAATCTATTTTAATTATAAAAATTTGATAATTTATTAGGGTTGGGGCCCGAGGGTGTACCAAGTTAACCCTTCCTAATATGTTAAATTTTGAGTTTAAAAATGAGATTTTAGGAAATAAGCTACGTATTTTGGAAATTTAAAAATTGATTATATATAATAAAAGGGTTGTCCAGAAGGGACTTATTTTAATTTTTGGAAAAACCAGCGGAATTAAGCGTTGGAAGAAGTTACCAACTTAATTTTGCCGTTATTAACGGTAAAGGTTAACTTGGTAATTTGTACAATACCTTAACTAAAAATATAAAAAATTTCAAAAAATTACTGGATGTGTGGTGTAATGGTGTCTTCGTTTTCCCGGCTTTTCACTTGTACAGCTGCAGGGGTCCTGGAATTAGGGTCTTTGCAAATATAGCCTTTTGCAAGACTGGCCGCAGAGGGCTCCCTGGTTATCACGGCTGCACTTGTGATATGTCGTTATGTTGGGCTCGTTGAGGACTATCCAACGAGCAACTACTCGATGTTCTGCAACGCAGGATCACCAACCTCGTGGCACGCCCTGATGCACTATTTCCCGGATTATTCCTTTTCCCGCTGATGGAAAATTCCGATCTTGGGGTCAAAATATTCAGCTCAACAGGACGCAGCTCCTGGCACGAAGGTTGAGGTGGGTTGCCGATCTTGTTTCGCCGGGAGAAGCACTTAACACAGTTTTTATAAAAGAAAACACTGTTTTTTGGCACTTTTGGGCACTTTTTACTGGGTGATTTTCACCAAACTTATATCACCGGATTTGTCGTCGCAAGACGCGTCCGTGGACGTATAACACGGGTAGTTTCAGAGCAAAAATACCACTTCAACTATTTTACGTATGCGGAGCGATGCGGATTTCCTGCTAACTCGTCAGAGGTGCGACTGAGACTGGGTTAGGTTAGGTTAGGTTAGGTTAGGTTAGGTTAGGTTAGGTTAGGTTAGGTTAGGTTTTTTTTTTTTTTTTTTTTTTTTTTTTGCGTCTAGTGGCCTACCTCCCTGGCAACTTTCGTTCCAGGGCCGAGGAGCTACTAAGCTACTTCCTCCCTACCATTGAGCTGTAGGGTTTGGGGGTGGTTTATTATTTATTTACAATGTTTATTTACAGTCGCTTACACACTAATACATATTTTCATTACATTTCTTAAATGATATTGATCTTATAACTAACAGATTTTACATATATATTTATTTTTATTCCTTTTATTAGCTTTTTAATATAATACAAATTCTTAACACTATCTTAACCTAGGCACACATTCTTACAGACTATTGGTAGTAAAAAGGGCCCTATGCTCAGTCATAGGGAACCGTGCTTTACTTATTTATTGCTAAAATTTTTATTCTTATCTATTTCCTACCTTACTATTTATTTACACACATTATATTCTAAGCTTTTTTACATTTATATTGCTGCCGTTCTTCGGCAGCACATCTATCAATATCTTGAGGCAAAATGCCTCAAGTAGTTCTCGTTTTTCTGACAATAATAAGGGGAGGTTGGCCTCCAGTACGGCCACTCCACTCTGGACCTCAAGGTCGTACCTCCACCGACCGAACCTAGGGCATTCGAGCACCAGGTGCATTGCGCTTTCGTCAGTATGACCGTCGCAAATGCACGCTGGGCTATCCTTCAGTCCGAACCGGTGGAGATACGCCGAGAAGCCACCATGACCCGTGATGACTTGGGCCATCAGAGCGGAGAAGGGTGCCTCCCGCACCAGCTTGTAAGCCGCCACGACGTCTGGCAGGAACGCCTTTGTGACGCTTGCGGTGTGACCCGCAGTGTAGCGCTCCTGCCAGACTTCGAGGGTCCTGGCTCTTATACCGCGGCGAAGAGTCGAAACCGGCACTCCATCGTATGCAGCCCTCAACTTCGAGTGGAGCGCCGCGTCCTTCGCCAAGTGATCAGCCCTCTCGTTCCCCTCAATACCTACATGCGCCCGAACCCAGCGGAACCGAATGGTTTTACCCATTTCTCGAGCCCGCCGGATTAAGTTTTTGATTTCGAAGGCTATCGGGTGGAACGAAGATCGATCCCTTAGCAGCTCCAGCGACGACCTGGAGTCACTAAGGATCTCGACCTTCATGTCGGGCATCTTCAAGATGTCCTCGATAGCCTTCGAAATTGCGCACATTTCGGCTTGGAAGACAGAGCAATAATCCTCTAACTTGAGTTTTCTTGCTCTGACTTCCAAGCCTCGCCGCCTGTATGAGATGCCGGCTCCAACCCTGCCCTGTATCTTGCTGCCGTCGGTGTAGACTTGCAGGTAACCTTCTCCTTCTCCTGGGTCATCCTGCACCTCTACCACGTCGGTCTCGGTCTGAGTTTCCTCGAGACAACAGAACTCTACCTCAGGAGCGAGGGCTGGATGGGGAGCATCCAGGAAGCTAACCCGCTGTTCAGCCTTCCTGTCTGCCATATCATCAATGTCCTCACCCCTTTTATATCGGTACAATTCTGCCGCCTCTCGGATCCTCAGGTCGAGTGGCAAGATACCTGACAGGATCAGTGCCGCACTCAAACTGGCGGTTTTGTAGGCCCGGCTGATCTTCCGCGCGAACCCTCGCTGAACTGCGTCCAGCAATTTCCGCACTCCGACTTGATCTACGGCTGGGACCCAGACGCTTGAAGCGTAAAGTACGATTGGCTCCACAGCGGCGATGTAGATGGTCCTCACCACCTCTGGGTTCAGACCCCAGGTTGTCTTGGCCGCCCTTGACAATTGGCCATAAATGGCCGTTGCCTTTCGGCAAACGTCGGCGACGTGCGGCTTAAAAGACAACCTGTGGTCAATAATAAGACCCAGGATTTTGGTTTCTGTGACCATCTTTATACTTTCGCCGCCCATGGTGATCTGAATAGGTGTTACTTTCAATTTCTTGGTAATCACCATGGCGTTGGTCTTGTGTGGAGCAAATCGCAGCTTGTTGTCCAAGCCCCAGTCGTAGACCCGCCGGAGGACGGAGTTAGCGGTCCGCGCGATAGTTTCCGGAGAGGAGCCCGAGAAGACGAGCACTACGTCGTCGGCGAAGGCTTGCACGCGTAGGCCCTCTTCCTCGAGGGCGCCCAGCAACGGATCAATCAGGAGGTTCCAGAATATGGGCCCCCCAATCGATCCCTGAACGCACCCTTTGGTCGTGGGCCTTACGCATTCGGCGCCCGCGTATCGAATAATGACCTCCCGGTCGTTGAGGTAGCTGCACACGGCGGAGTACAGGTCCCCGGGGCACTTCCTGGCGGCCAGCTGGTGTTTGATAGCTGGCCACCAGGCGCTGTCGAATGCCCCCTCTATGTCTAGAGACACCATCAAAACTACCCTCTTTGCCCTGACCTCAGCTCTGATGTGCTCGATCAAGGCAAAGAGGGCATCTTCAGTGCTTCGCTGTGGCATAAATCCGAATTGGGCCGGATTTAACGTCGGCAGTACGTGCCACTTAATCCGACGTACCATCATCTTTTCCAAAGTCTTACCGTGGACTGACAAAAGTCCAATCGGACGGTAAGACTTTGGGTGATGGTAGTCGGACTTTCCCGGTTTGGGAAGTGTCACGACTGCCGCACGCTTCCACGGCTTCGGGAAGTATCCCACAGCGAGGCACCTGTTGGCTATCTCTAGGAAGAGCCGCTCATCTGCCTCAATGCTCTTGGCACTGATGTCAGCTGTGAACGCGTCCGATCCAGGCGCTTTACGAGCGCTGAAATCGTGAACCGCCTCCCTGAGTTCCGCAAGGGTGAAGGGCGGATCATCCTCTGTGCAGGATAACTCGCACAGAGGGCGGTCCGCCTCTCTCCTTATTGCGGAATGTACGGGAGAGTCATCCTCCACTCTATCGTCCGGGAAGAACGTAGCTGCAAGGAGTTCTGCACTTTGCTTGGGATCAAGAGTCACTCCGTCCCTCACAAGAAGTTTATCTTCTTGCTTTTTCGAGGTTTGACGGAGGACTCTGTAGATGCCGTCCCACAGGCTTTCGCCTGTTTGCGCGGTGCAGTACTCCTTCCAGCTATGGGTCTGTGCCGCTTGTGCGGCAGACTCATACTTTTCCCGGGCGTCGAGATACTGGCGGACGACGAATTCCCTCCTTATTGGGGCCGCGCAGCGGATGCGATTCTTCTTAGTAACCGCATCGCGCTTCAGGGCCCGAAGTTCGGAGGTCATCCACGGAGGTTCATATTTCAGCATTCGCTTCAGCTTTGGGATTGCGGTCTCACACGCTTGGCGAACCGCCTCCTGATACTCGAGGACAACGTTTTCGATGTCCTCGGGGGCGGTTACGGCTGACACTCTTTCCACTCGGATCTGGCGCTTTTGGAGCTGTAAGATTAGTTCCTTTCGGAACTTATCCCAGTCTGCCTTGCGTGTGTTATATATCCGAGTGGTTGGTGCTGGGCCGGGTGCTTTTGCACGGCCAGCGCGGAGTCCTATCCTTAGAGCGTTGTGATCGGAACTGACCATGTCGGGGTCCACCCTCCAGGACTCCATCCTTGACAAGATACTTCGGCTGCACACCGTAATGTCGACTCTGCTTGTACAGAGACGACCTCCCCGAACCACTTGGAATGTTGGTTCGGTACCGGTGTTGAGGATGTGCAGCTGGTTGTCGTCGAAGTATCCTGCCAATTCGGCTCCCCGGTGGTCCTCGTCTGCGCTTCCCCACCATGGGCTCCACGCATTGAAGTCACCCCCGATCACAACACTCAAGGTTCCCAACTTGGATCGGACACTGGACAGACGTTCCAGGTATGGATCCAGGGGTTTGTCCCCCTCCAGGTAAGCGGACACTATACCAAGTGTCCAGTCGGAGAATTCGATGGTGATTGCCACTTTGTTCTCCGACTGGAGGCTCGGGTCACACCTAACCTGGAGGTCTTTATCAAAGACCGCTATTGCGGCCTTTGCGGGATTGGTCTTACTAATCCCCTGGTCCATCTGAAAGACGCGGACCCCTGGATACCGCTTCAAGGCACCTTGATTACCTGTGTAGGGTTCCTGCAGCAGTGCCAGGCTCACCTTCTGACTGACAGCTTCTGCCATCAGTTCGTCGGTTGCCAGTCGCTTCCGCTGCAGGTTTACCTGTATCATGTGCCTTGAAGCAGCATCCCCGGGCCCACGACCTCCTGGATTCGCAACTGCGGTGCCCTTAGCAGTAACTTACGCCAAGGCGGGCAATGGCATCCCATTTCCGCCTCACCGGACAGTCGCTACTAAACGCACCGTGGTCGGTCTTGTCCAGCTTAGCGTGTCGACAGTTGACACAGCTGGGCGGCTCTCCCGTGACATAGTCGGGGCACTCACTTCTCACGTGTGGCCCCCCGCAGTGGCTGCAAAGGTCCGAAGACTCTTTGCAGTGGCGCCGCCCGTGCCCAAAGGCTAGACACTTTGAGCACTGGATCAACGGCGAGAAGTCCTCCACCCTTGATCGCTTAAGATCGAGGTGGACAGACCCCCCCTCAACCATGCGGCGCCATAGCGGAGGGGCCACCCGCAGGATAAGATGTGTGAGGTGCGGGTTGCGGCACCTTCGGCGGAAGCATGCCTCTACCGTTTGGTGGTCTTTATGGAGGCCGGTAAAGAGCTCTTTGTTCTGCGCTCGTAAGGCTGCAATAACCTCCTCGTCCTTGAGGCATGAGAGGACGTCCCTGATGATAATCATCGGGTTCTTTCCTCTCGCCTCCTGGACTTTGAGGCCCGAACCAGCCCCGAGCCGCGTCTTTACGGCCTCCACCTCACCCTTAGTGCCGCATGTCAGCACCACCTTCCTATTTCGGACCATGCGTACGCTGTCCACTTTGGCGCCGGTCCTTGTTGGGTCAACGGCCTTCCTAATCTTGGTGACCACATTGTCACTCGAGTCTTCTGGTGACTCACTGGTCACCACTATCGAGTGGCCGGACTTGACCGGTGCCTTTGCAGCCATCGCCGCGTAGGTAGGCAGCGCCTGAGCCCGTGCGGGCTCCTCTAGGAGCTTAGATGTTTTGGCTCCTAGGTCACGCACCTCATCCAACATCTTCACAGCGTCCTTGTGCATTCCCTTCAACTCTTCGAGAAGGGGGCCCAGTTTCGCAGCGGGTGGAGGGGGGAGCTTGATTTTACCCATCTCTGCTATGACGTCGAATTCGACTACACGGCGGAGTGCCTCCAACTCCTTTCGCAACTCCGCCGTTTGCCCCCCCACATCTGCATTCTCCAGCCGCTGCGTAAGGAGCAAAATCTGCTCCGCATGACTGGACTCCCTCCTCGCAACGTCCTCCGCGTGCCTTCGCTGCAGGTGCTCGACTTGCAGTAGGACGTCTCGTCTTGCACTGTTAACCTGGAGGGTGGCCTCGTACAGAAAGTTCAGGCCGTCCAGTACGGTCGCCCTTATGGAACCTTTGAGGTTTCCAGATTTCTCCAGTTCCTCTTTGGCCCGCTGGTAAACTCCATTCGCCGTTTTTAGAAGGGTTGCAGTCGGGCTCTCGGGCCCCCCGACGCTACCACGCCGATCTCCAGATGGCGGGGTGCGAAAAGCCGCATCCGCCTCTCTTTGGAGCGCTTGCGCCAGGGTGCCACTTTCAGGTCGTGAACCCGACCCCGCCCCAAATTCACTTCCGGAGAAGGAGGAACCCTCCCCAGTCTCGATGCGACGGCATGGGACTGCTTTCACCCTTCCGGGGTCAGAAGATGGTCGTTTTGTGGCCATCGCTGTTGCCACCGACCCCTTATTACCAGATCTGATCGGGCGGGATGTTTTGTCAGAAGACGCTGACATAGCTTAGAACGGCAGCAGGTATATAATATTAATAAAAAAAAAAAAAAAAAAAGAATAAAGAGAAGAAATATATAAGAACGGAGATATTAATATTATCAATCTAAATACACTTCGGAAAACCAGGAGTCGGCTTTTGTTGGTGTCTTGGGGATTTTTTTGGGATTTAAGGGGAGGGGGAGGTAGGAGAGGGGTTAGGTTAGGTTAGGTTAGGTTAGGTTAGGTTAGGTTAGGTTAGGTTAGGTTAGGTTAGGTTAGGTTAGGTTAGGTTAGGTTAGGTTAGGTTAGGTTAGGTTAGGTTAGGTTAGGTTAGGTTAGGTTTTTTCTTTTTTTTTTTTTCCTGTCCGGGAGCTTTCATGTCCCGGCCCGCGAGCTAAACCCCCGATGTTAGTATCGGGGCCCTTCGGTATCTTTATTATCTTTGTAGTACAAACTTCAATTATTGACAATGTGTTATCCTAGTATATTTACATTTGGACTTATTCTATTTTGTTTCTTATAATCTAATACATAAATTTTAATGAACTCATCTTACAACGTCTGACAGTATATCAACTTAACTACTTAACTTATCTGTTTTTTTTTTTTTTTTTTTTTTTGTTCAATATCTTTCTTTTTATATCTTTCTTTTTCTTCTTCTTTTTCCTTCGTAGTGTAGCATTTTCATATCTTTCTTTTTATCTTTATATATATATTGTTTTTTTTTTTTTTTTTTTTTTTTTTTTTTTTTTTTTTTCAATATTTTGTCTTACAATCTAGTACATTACTTTTAAACTTAACTTAATATTTCTGATATTATATAACTTAAACTTATCTTTATTTACATGTTTTCTATTAATACTTAACTAGTTTTATTTCTTTTTATTACTTTATTGACTATGCTTTTACAAAACTCTATAAATATACACTGATATTTCTTATTGCTAATTAAAATACTAACATTTTCTGAATTTATATCTATCTCTAGTTTTTGTTCCGTCTCATATCTTTCTTTAGCGTGAATTGGACACTCCAGTAGGACGTGTTCAACGCTTTCAGCCTTTCCGGGTTCGCATGGGCATGATGGGTTCTCTTTACACTTGAATCTATGCAAATATGCAGCGAACCCACCGTGACCCGTTAGTTTCTGGGTTAAAACTCCAGTCGTCTCTATTTTTCTAATAACTTTATATGCAATTATTGCATCCGGGAAGAACATTCTCGTCGTGCCTGCAGTGTCACTCTTTTTATATCTCCAGTTCCATTTTTCAAGCGACTCTAATCGGATTTGTCGCCTAACAAATGAAACTGGGCAGAGGTCGTATTCAGGTTTCTTTTTTGAATTAGTTGCCTCTTTTGCTAGCTGGTCAGCACGCTCATTTTCCAGTAGCCCTGCATGAGCTTTGACCCAGAAAAAGGAAACTGATTTGTTGTGTTTTTGCAAAGTGTATATGTATTTCTTTATTTCTATGGCTAGAGGATGGGTAGTGTGGTGACTGGTGATAGTCTCAAGTGCTGATCTTGAGTCACTGTATATGCCGAAGGTGCTTCCCGGGTTCCTCTCTATTTCTCTCATAGCTTCGCGTATGGCAAAAAGCTCGGCCTGATATACTGTGCAGTAGGATGACAGCTTAAATTTTTTACTTTTGATTTCATTGTCGTTACTCCATTCGGACAGTGCTGCTCCGACTTTGTCTGCTATTTTGCTGCCATCCGTAAATATGCGCACTTGTTGGTGTTTATTTGCTTCAACCTCATTTTGATTTTCTAGGCAAACGAACTTCAGGCTCATACGTTCCGCTGGGTGAGAAAGATTTGTGTAGGGCTCCCTCCGCTCTACCTCCCTGTCGCAGAGTGCTGGCTGGGGCACACCCCTCTTTGCCCTATACAGAACGGCTGCTTCGTGAATCCGTAGGTCTAGGGGGAGTATCCCAGCCAGCACCAGCGCTGCATTGAGGGAAACGGTCCGGTATGCCTTGCACAACTTTTGCGCGAAGCCTCTTTGTACAGCGTTTAGGTTCTTTTGAACGCAGATTTTATCTGCTGCTTCCGCCCACGCACCTGCGGCATATAAGATGACTGGTTCTACTACTGCTGTATAGATGGTCCTTATTATTTCTGGATGAAGTCCCCAACTTATTCGGGCTGTTTTTGCTAATTTTTTATAGAAGATTAAGGCTTTTTTACATATATTTCCGACATGACTATTGAAAGTGAGTTTATTGTCTATTGTGAGTCCTAAGATTTTGACTTCCTTAACCATGCAAATGTCGATCCCTCCAATGTGTAGACGTGGGGTATCGTATTTGAGTTTGTTGGTAAAAATCATCGCTTTAGTTTTTTGCGGGGCAAATTTTAACTTGTTCCTGACACCCCACGCCCGCACTAATTCGAGAGCGGCATTAGCATGGCCTTGGATTTGACTAGCGGTATCTCCATCGAATAAGAGAACGACATCGTCTGCAAAAGCTTGGCAATAGTGACCGTTTCGTTGTAGTTCCTTAAGAAGCGGATCCAAGAGCAGGTTCCACAAAATAGGGCCTCCAATCGATCCTTGCACGCATCCCTTGTTTGTTGATCTCGTGACTTCTTGCCCCCCGTATCTTACATTCACCTGTCTATTCTGTAAATAACTGTCAATTATGCGTCTTAGATTGATTGGGCACTTTTCTTCGGCAAGACGGACTCTGATTGCCGGCCACCACGCGCTGTCAAAGTCTCCCTCTATGTCTAGTGATACTATTGTGATTATTTTGTGTTGCGCTAGCTTTGATCTTATTTGGTTGATTAGGATATAGAGAGAGTCCTCTGTGCTTTTTTGGGGCATAAATCCATACTGATGTTCACTTAATCGGGGTAGAATGTGCCATTTCAGTCTGTTTACTGTCATCTTTTCCAGAATCTTACCCATTATTGGCAGAAGTCCAATCGGTCTGTATGATTTGGGCTCTGTATAGTTTTCCTTCCCGGGTTTCCTGAGAGCTACTATCGTTGCCTTTTTCCATATGACTGGGAAGTAGCTTAATTGCAGACATCTGTTTGCTAGTGCGAGGAAGATTTCGGGGTCATGATTTATGGCATGTTGACATATGTCTGCTGTTAGTCCGTCAGATCCTGGGGCTTTTTTGGGATTGAAACTCATTGTGGCTACTGCAAGTTCTGTCCGTGTAAACAGTGGGTCATAATATTCGTTGTCATCTGATGTGTTTACTTGCGCAGCCTGTATCCTTGTGCTTCTGTGATCTTCATTTTCAATGGTTTCGTCATCTACCGGGAAAAATGTTGTGGCTAACAACTGCGCGGATTCTGTTTGGTCTAGATATTTGCCTTCTTTTTTAAGTGGTAGGTCTTCTTCTCTTTTTTCTACTTTTTTGATGACTCTGTAAATTCCCTCCCAGAGCCCCTCTCTATCCTGTTTCATGCAAAACTGCTTCCAGCTGTCAATTCGGTGTTGTTGTGCCGTTTCTTCGTATCTTTCCTTTGCTTCCAGGTACTCTCCTACGACTTTTTCCCTTCGGACCTGTGCTGCGAATCGGATTCTGCGCCTCTTGGTGAGCGCTTCTGACTTCAGTCTGGCGAGTTCTTCATTCCACCATGGAAAGGCGGGTGCGATTTTATTTGTTTTTAGTGGTATACTGTCATTACTCGCATCAATTATTACTTTCGTGTGTTTTTCTATTATTCGTTCTAGTTGTATTGTTGTGTTAATTTTATTAATTTCATGTATATTAATTTCATTTTCTTTAAGCAATTTGTCAAATTTCTCGTGGAATCGGGTCCAGTTTGCTTTTTTGCTGTTGAACTTCCGAGTGGTCCTGTTTATGGTACTGCCTTTAGATTTGGTAAGTGTTATGTTAAATATTATTGTGTTGTGGTCAGAACTCGTTAGCTGTGTGTCGACTCTCCAATCCTCAATTCTATTCCACAGATCTTGTGTGCACGCTGTGATGTCTACGCTGCTGGTGTAAGATCTTCCACCGCGGACGGTGTCGTACGTTGGGGTATCGCCGTCGTTGAGTACCTGTAAGCCCATTTCCTCCAGTGTCCCAGCCAATTCGTTGCCCCTTGTATCCACTTCAGCGCTACCCCACCATAGGCTCTTTGCGTTCGCGTCGCCGCCGATGATCATATTTCGGCCAAATTTTTCGCAAATTCGTTTAAGTTGTTCTAGATATGGTTCTATAGGTTTTGGTTTGGGTTCGAAATAAAATGAGGCTACTGTGAACTCCCACGCTTTAGTCTTCATTTTTAGAACAACAATGTTGTGATTCGTGAACTCCGGGTATTGGGTAACCTCAATATTATCGTCGAATACTGCAATGGCCGCTTTCACAACACCGTGGTTTTGATCCGCGCATTGGAAAATCCTTACGCCATTATAATGCCTCATTTTGCCCAAGCCGCCCACGTATGGCTCCTGAATCATCGCGAATGCCATCTTTGTTTTAATGGCCTCAATAATCATTTCATCGGTGGCGAGTTGCTTGCGCTGGAGATTGGCTTGTGCTACGACGTACGGTTTATATCTTATTTGTGCGCCTGGAACAACCTTAGCAGTAGGCTATGGTGGCCCTGGCTAGAGCATCCCACTTTTTCCTTATCGGGCACTCATTACTGAAGGCATTGTGGTTGACCTTATCCGCTTTGGCTGTAACACAATTTATGCATGATGGTGCGTCTGCGGTAATCCAATGTTCACACTTGCTTTTTATGTGGTCGCCTCCGCAGTGGCTGCATTTCTCTTGCGTTTCTTTACAGAATCTTCGACCATGACCGTAGCCCAAACACATAGAGCATTGGACTAACGGTGATTGGTCCACGACCCTTACTCGCTGCAGATCTACGTGTACTACCTCGGCTTCGACCAGGCGCTTCCAAATTTTCGGAGAAACTCTAATGATAAGATGACTAGTCAGTGCGTTTCTAGTGCGTTTTTTATAGGCCAACTGCATTCTTTGTTCTTCATTGTCAAGTCCGTTGAATATACCTTTGTTTTGGTTTTTCAGCGCGCGCAGAACCTCCTCGTCATTGTTATAATTTAAAACGTCTTTAAGTATTATCAGAGGATCCTTATTTTTGATGTCTTCTGCTTTCATTTCCCCTGTTTTGTTAATCCTTTCTTTTATTTTCATTCGCTCTTCTTCTGTTTTGCATCCTATTATGATTTTCCTGTCTTTTGCTTTCTTAACACGTTCTACGGCTACCCCTCCTTCCTTTGCATTTACAGCCTTCCTTATTCGACTCAAAACGTCTTCTCCTGTTTCCGTTTCGTCATTTGAGGTAACGATGACCGAATGCAATGCTGCCTGTTCAGGGAGTCGTTTACTGGGTGCAGCCACTACATTTGCGTATGTCCTCCTCTCTATGTATTCTTTGAGATGGTCCAGTTTCTCTCCGTTTTCCTTAATAATTTTCGATTGTTCTTGAATTTTCATCAGTATGTCATCAATTTTTGGTTCTGTTTTCTGTATTTTCTCTTCCTCCTTGTTTTCGTCCTCACTCCCGCTCTTTTTGGCTATCTTCACCGAATCTACTTCCTTCACTAACTTAAGGAGGCGCTCTAAAATTTGAAGAAGGTCTGTTTTGTATTCCCTTTTTAAGTTGCCCGAGTTGTTTAAGACAGTTTTCCCTTTTTGTACACATGCAATTGCTTCCTTTATTCTTTCAGAATTTTTGCTGCTTTCTCGCTTTTGGGGTGTTATATCGATTGTGGTTAGGTTAGGTTAGGTTAGGTTAGGTTAGGTTAGGTTAGGTTAGGTTAGGTTAGGTTAGGTTAGGTTAGGTTAGGTTAGGTTAGGTTAGGTTAGGTTAGGTTAGGTTAGGTTAGGTTAGGTTAGGTTAGGTTAGGTTAGGTTAGGTTAGGTTAGGTTAGGTTAGGTTGGGTTAGGTTTTTTTTTTTTTTTTTTTTTTTTTTTTTTTTTTTTAACTAGTGGCCTACCTCCCTGGCAACTTTCGTCCCAGGGCCGAGGAGCTACTATGACTACTTTCTCCCTACCATTGAGCGGTAGGGGTTGTAGGTGTGGAGTTTTATTTATTAAATCAAAACATAACAATTTTGGGTTTATCCTTATGACTAACAATTTAATTAAGTGGCTTACATACTAACAAAAGATTACACTATTCTACTTCTATATTTATTTATTTTAATTGGTTAAATCTATTGCTATTACAAAAATTTTCTACTTACAATTAGGCGCTTTACTTAAATTCTATGGGTTGTATAAGGGCCCTATAATTTAAATAGGGAACCTTTATATACATTAACTACTACTATTTATATATTAACTAAACATTTATAAACTACCATATTAACTATTGTTTCACCTAACTATTTAATTACAATTGATACAAATTTATTTAAGTTTGACTTTAATATTGCTGCCGTTCCGCGGCAATACATCGGCTAAAATTCTGTGGCAGTATTTTTCAAAATGCCTTCTCAACGGCTTTGCGACAAAGGTTGGCAGGTTGGTCTCCACAACGGCCATGCCACATTCTATCTCAAGGTCGCATCTCCACCGGCCAAACCTGGGGCAGTCGAGCACCAGGTGCAATGCGCTTTCGTCTGTTCGACCGTCGCATATGCACACTGGGCTATCCTTCAGGCCGAACCGGTGGAGATACGCCGAGAAGCCGCCATGGCCCGAGATGATTTGGGCCATCAAGGCGGAGAAAGGTTCCTCCCTGACCAACTTGTAAGACGCCACGACGTCTGGCAGAAACGCTTTTGTAACACTTGCAGTTTCACCCGCGGTGTAGCGTTCCTGCCAGACGCCGAGGGTCCTGGCTCAAATTTTGCGGCGGAGAGTTGAAATCGGTACTCCATCGTATGCAGCCCTCAATTTCGAGTGGAGCGCCGCGTCCTTCGCCAAGTGATCAGCCCTCTCATTCCCCTCTATACCTACATGTGCCCGAACCCAGCGGAACCGAATGGTTTTACCCATATTTCGAGCCCGCCGGATAAGGTTTTTAATTTCAAAGGCTATCGGGTTAAATGAAGATCGATCCCTTAGCAGCTCCAGCGACGACCTGGAGTCGCTAAGAATCTCGACCCTCATGTCGGGCATCTTCAAGATGTCCTCGATAGCCTTCGAAATTGCGCACATTTCGGCTTGGAAGACAGAGCAATAATCCTCTAACTTGAGTTTTCTTGCTCTGACTTCCATGCCTCGCCGCCTGTATGATATTCCGGCTCCAACCCTGCCCTGTATCTTGCTTCCGTCGGTGTAGACTTGCAGGTAACCCTCTCCCTCTCCTGAGTCATCCTGCACCTCTACCGCGTCGGTTTCGGCCTGTGTTTCCTCGAGACAACAGAACTCTACCTCAGGAGCGAGGGCTGGATGGGGAGCATCCAGGAAGCTAACCCGCTGTTCAGCCTTCCTGTCTGCCATACCATCAATGTCCTCACCCCTTTTATATCGGTACAATTCTGCTGCCTCTCGGATTCTCAGGTCGAGTGGCAAGATACCTGACAGGATCAGTGCCGCACTCAAACTGGCGGTTTTGTAGGTCCGGCTGATCTTCCGCGCGAACCCTCGCTGAACTGCGTCCAGCAACTTCCGCACTCCGACTTGATCTACGGCTGGGACCCAGACGCTTGAAGCGTAGAGTACGATTGGCTCCACAGCGGCGATGTAGATGGTCCTCACCACCTCTGGGTTCAGGCCCCAGGTTGTCTTAGCCGCCCTTGACAATTGGCCATAAATGGCCGTTGCCTTCCGGCAAACGTCAGCGACGTGCGGCTTAAAGGACAACCTGTGGTCAATAATAAGACCCAGGATCTTGGTTTCTGTGACCATCTTTATACTTTCGCCGCCCATGGTGATCTGAATAGGTGTTACTTTCAGTTTCTTGGTAATCACCATGGCGTTGGTCTTGTGTGGAGCAAATCGCAGCTTGTTGTCCAAGCCCCAGTCGTAGACCCGCCGGAGGACGGAGTTAGCGGTCCGCGCGATAGTCTCCGGAGAGGAGCCCGAGAAGACGAGCACTACGTCGTCGGCGAAGGCTTGCACGCGTAGGCCCTCTTCCTCGAGGGCGCCCAGCAACGGATCAATCAGGAGGTTCCAGAATATGGGCCCCCCAATCGATCCCTGAACGCACCCCTTGGTTGTGGGCCTCACGCACTCGGCGCCCGCATAACGAATAATGACCTCGCGGTCATTGAGGTAACTGCACACGGTGGAGTACAGATTTCGGGGGCATTTCCTGGCTGCCAGCTGGTGTTTAATAGCTGGCCACCAGGCGCTGTCGAATGCCCCCTCTATGTCTAGAGACACCATCAATACTACCCTCTTTGCCCTGACCTCAGCCCTGATGTGCTCGATCAAGGCAAAGAGGGCATCTTCAGTGCTCCGCTGTGGCATAAAACCGAATTGGCCCGAGTTAATCGTCGGCAGTACGTGCCACTTTATCCGGCGTACCATCATCTTTTCCAAAGTCTTACCGTGGACTGACAAAAGTCCAATCGGACGGTAAGACTTTGGATGATGGTAGTCGGATTTTCCCGGTTTGGGAAGTGTCACGACTGCCGCACGCTTCCAGGGCTTCGGGAAGTATCCCACAGCGAGGCACCTGTTGGCTATCTCTAGGAAGAGCCGTTCATCTGCCTCAATGCTTTTTGCACTGATGTCTGCCGTAAACGCATCCGATCCAGGAGCTTTGCGAGCACTGAAGTCATGAACCGCCTCCCTGAGTTCCGCAATGGTGAAGGGCGGATCATCCGCTGCACAGGCTAACTCGCACAGCGGACGGTCCGCTCCCCTCCTTATTGCAGAATGTACGGGAGTGTCATCCTCCAGCCTGTCGTCCGGGAAGAACGTAGCTGCAAGGAGTTCTGCACTTTGCTTGGGATCAAGAGTCACTCCGTCTCTCACAAGAAGTTTGTCTTCTTGCTTTTTCGAGCTTTGACGGAGGACTCTGTAGATTCCGTCCCACAGGCTTTCGCCTGTTTGCGCGGTACAGTACTCCTTCCAGCTATGGGTCTGCGCCGCTTGCGCGGCAGACTCATATTTCTCCCTAGCTTCTAGGTACTGTCGAATGACGAATTCCCTCCTTGTTGGGGCCGCGCAGCGTATGCGTCTCTTTTTAGTGACCGCATCTCGCTGCAGGACCCGAAGTTCGGAGGTCATCCATGGAGGTTCATACTTCAGTGTTCGGTTCAGCTTTGGGATCGCGGCCTCACACGCTTGTCGGACCGCCTCCTGGTATTCAAGGACAACGTTTTCGATGTCCTCGGGGGCGGTTATGGCCGACACTCTTTCCACTCGGATTTGGCGGCTTTCGAACTGTAGGATAAGTTCCTTTCGGAACTTATCCCAGTTTGCCTTTCGCGTGTTATATATCCGAGTGGTTGGTGCTGGGCCGGGTGCTTTCGCACGACCAGCGCGGAGGCCTATCCTTAGAGCGTTGTGATCGGAGCTTACCATAGCGGGGTCCACCCACCAGGATTCCATCCTTGGCAGGATACTTTGGCTGCACACCGTAATGTCGACTCTGCTTGTGCAAAGCCGACCTCCTCGAACCACTTGGAAGGTGGGTTCGGTTCCAGTATTAAGGATGTGCAGCTGATGATCATCAAAGTATCCAGCCAATTCAGCTCCCCGGTGATCCTCGTCCGTGCTACCCCACCATGGGCTCCACGCGTTGAAGTCACCTCCGATCACAACACTCAAGGTTCCCATCTTGGATCGGACGCTGGACAGACGTTCCAGGTATGGATCCAGGGGTTTGTCCCCTTCCAGGTAAGCGGACACTATTCCAAGTGTCCAGTCGGAGAACTCTATGGTGATTGCCACTATGTTCTCCGACTGGAGGCTCGGGTCACACCTTACCTGGAGGTCTTTATCAAAGACCGCTATTGCGGCCTTTGCGGGGTTGGTCCTAGTTATCCCCTGGTCCATTTGATAGACGCGAACCCCTGGGTATCGCTTCAAGGCACCTTGACTACCTGTATAGGGTTCCTGCAGCAGTGCCAGGCTTACCTTCTGGCTGACAGCTTCTGCCATCAGCTCATCGGTTGCCAATCGCTTCCGCTGCAGGTTTACCTGTATCATGCGCCTTGAAGCAGCATCCCTGGGCCCGCGACCTCCTGGATTTATCACCGCGGTGCCCTCAGCAGTAGCTCACGCCAAGGCGGGCAATGGCATCCCATTTCCGCCTCACCGGACAGTCACCGCTGAACGCACCGTGGTCCGTCTTGTCCAGCTTAGCGTGACGGCAGTTAATGCAGCTGGGCGGCTCCCCCACGACATAGTCGGGGCATTCGCTCCTGACGTGTGGTCCCCCGCAGTGACTGCAAAGGTCAGTCGACTCTTTGCAGTGGCGCCGCCCGTGCCCAAAGGCTAAACACTTTGAGCACTGGATGAGCGGCGAGAAGTCCTCCACCTTCGACCTCTTGAGATCAAGGTGGACAGACCCCCCGTCGACCATGCGACGCCACAGCTGAGGGGCCACCCGCAGGATCACATGTGCGAGGTGCGGGTTTCGGCACCTACGTCGGAAACATGTTTCCGTCGTTTGATGGTCCTTCTGGAGGCCTGTGAAGAGCTCTTTATTCTGAGCTCTCAGGGCCGCAATGACCTCCTCGTCTTTGAGGCAAGAGAGGACGTCTCTGATGATCACCATCGGATTTCTCCCCTTTGCCTCTTGAACTTGGAGGCCCGAGTTGGTCCCGAGCCGAGTCTTCACGGCCTCTACCTCACCTTTCGTGCCGCACGTTAACACCACCTTCTTGTTGCGGATTTTGCGGACGCTATCCACCTTGGCACCGGATTTCGTTGGGTCAACAGTCGCCCTAATCATGGTGAGGACATTTTCGCTACTGTCGTCAGGCGACTTACTCGTCACCATGATTGAGTGACCGGGCTTCACCGGCGCCTTGGCAGCCATCGCCGCATACGAAGGCGGTGTTGAGGCCCGTACGGGCTCCTCTGGGAGCTTTGTTACTTTAGCTCCCAGACTTCGCACCTCAGCCAACATGTCTGTAGCTTCCCGCCGCATGGACTTTAATTCTCCCAGAAGGGAGCCCAGCTCAGCAGCGGGTGGATGGAGGGGCAGCCTTGTGTTAATTTGCTGAATTACTTCGAATTCAACTATACGGCGGAGTGCCTCCAGCTCCTTGCGCAACTCCGCCGTCTGCCCCCCCACGTCTGCTTTCTCCACCCGCTGCGTTAAGAGCAAAATCTGCTCCGCGTGGCCGGACTCTCTTCTGGAGATGTCCTCTGCGTGTCTCCTTTTAATATTTGCGATCTCCATTTGGAGATCGCGCCGCGCACTATTTACCTGTAAAGTGGCCTCATACAGAAAGTTGAGGCCCTCTATCACGGTTGTTTTGATAGAGCCTTTCAGGTTTCCTGATTTTTCCAGCTCTTCTTTAGCCCGCTGGTAGACTCTGTTAGCGTCCTTTAATATTGTTGCCGTTGGACTTTCGGGCTCCCCGGTGCTTACTGATCGTCCACCGGATGGCGGGGTGTGAAAATCCCCGACCGCCTCCCATTGGATCGATTGCGCCAAGGCGCCACTGCCAGGTTTGCTTCCCGAGCCGGCACCGAATTCGCTACCGGTAAAGGAACCTTCCCCCGCGTCAACCTTTCGGCTCAAAACAGCTCGTATTCTTCCGGGGTCTGATGATGGCCGTTTCGTGGTCATCGTTGTGGCCACCAACCCCTTATCGCCGGTTCTAATCTGGCGGGAAGACTTAGCCGATGATGTTGACATAATGCTAGAACGGCGACACGTAGAATTACTTATTAAAATGTACTAAAAACAATTAGACGACAAAAATTTAAATGTTAGAAAATACAATAATATAATAATTTGACAATAACAGATTTTTAGTAGCGCCAATAGAGAGAGCTACTCTTTACGATGAAAATGAGCCCAAACACGGCTATCCTTAGTGAAAAATAAAGAAATTACAAATAATTTTTACAAAAATATAAAAAATTCCTATAACTAGTTAAAAACAAAGAATTTAAAAATTTCGTCGGAGCCAATTAAAAGATCTTAAAAAGACGGTTCAGGCAAGCCCAAACTCGGCTACCCTAGCTGCCTCGGTTCACGAGTTATGACCAAGGGGGGTGAGGTATGGTTGGGGGGAGGGGGGGGGGGGTTTCACGGGAAGACTATTGGAATAGGTTGTTATTTTTGTTAGAGGGGGGGGGGAGGGGGGGGGGAGGTCAATTAATCGGTAAGTGGGTGGAGATGACCAGGGGGTTAATTGTTAGTGAGGGGGAAGGGGTGGGTTGTACCTCTGGTGTTTTGCCTGATGTCTTGCCGATGTATTTGGATGACTTCCTTGTTCCGTCGTCAGTGAGTTGTAGGATCTATATTTCCTTTGAAGACGTATCAGTAGTCTGTGGTACGAAGACAGTTGAAGGGTGACGGATGACACTTGTCACTTGGCTTGTCTGATTTTTTCCAACAACCTCGTGGCGCCGCGTGCTTTCTGCTCCTATACAAAGCCTTCGAGGTTATGGGCCGCACCTTTATCCTCCAATATCTTCGTGATCCACTGTCCGATTTTGATGGTTCTTACTTTGCTGGATTGGTCGTGATGAGCACTAGCGGGATTAGTAATTAGTTTCTTGATCACTACAGCAGCAACTCAGGGAAACTGACAGAAAGTCTAGGTCCCGTAACTTAGGAGTGCGCTGTGCAAAACTTTTGCCAACAATAATCCCGGTGATTTATGTTATAACAATACACTGTACCAATTTTTATAACAATCAAAGCACTATTTACCACTTTAAATAATTTTTTACTGGGAGCTATATGTAGACGACTCAATGGTTTAGTCACAAGTCGGTTAGGTTAGGTTAGGTTAGGTTAGGTTAGGTTAGGTTAGGTTAGGTTAGGTTAGGTTAGGTTAGGTTAGGTTAGGTTAGGTTAGGTTAGGTTAGGTTAGGTTAGGTTAGGTTAGGTTAGGTTAGGTTAGGTTAGGTTAGGTTAGGTTAGGTTAGGTTAGGTTAGGTTTTTTTTTTTTTTTTTTTTTGCGACTAGTGGCCTACCTCCCTGGCAACTTTCGTTCCAGGGCCGAGGAGCTACTAAGCTACTTCCTCCCTACCATTGAGCTGTAGGGTTTGGGGGTGGTTTATTATTTATTTACAATGTTTATTTACAGTCGCTTACACACTAATACATATTTTCATTACATTTCTTAAATGATATTGATCTTATAACTAACAGATTTTACATATATATTTATTTTTATTCCTTTTATTAGCTTTTTAATATAATACAAATTCTTAACACTATCTTAACCTAGGCACACATTCTTACAGACTATTGGTAGTAAAAAGGGCCCTATGCTCAGTCATAGGGAACCGTGCTTTACTTATTTATTGCTAAAATTTTTTATTCTTATCTATTTCCTACCTTACTATTTATTTACACACAATATATTCTAAGCTTTTTTACATTTATATTGCTGCCGTTCTTCGGCAGCACATCTATCAATATCTTGAGGCAAAATGCCTCAAGTAGTTCTCGTTTTTCTGACAATAATAAGGGGAGGTTGGCCTCCAGTACGGCCACTCCACTCTGTACCTCAAGGTCGTACCTCCACCGACCGAACCTAGGGCATTCGAGCACCAGGTGCATTGCGCTTTCGTCAGTATGACCGTCGCAAATGCACGCTGGGCTATCCTTCAGTCCGAACCGGTGGAGATACGCCGAGAAGCCACCATGACCCGTGATGACTTGGGCCATCAGAGCGGAGAAGGGTGCCTCCCGCACCAGCTTGTAAGCCGCCACGACGTCTGGCAGGAACGCCTTTGTGACGCTTGCGGTGTGACCCGCAGTGTAGCGCTCCTGCCAGACGTCGAGGGTCCTGGCTCTTATACCGCGGCGAAGAGTCGAAACCGGTACTCCGTCGTATGCGGCCCTCGATTTCGAATGGAGCGCCGCATCCTTCGCCAAGTGATCAGCCCTCTCGTTCCCCTCAATACCTACATGCGCCCGAACCCAGCGGAACCGAATGGTTTTCCCCAATTCTCGAGCCCGCCGGATCAGGTTTTTAATTTCGAAGGCTATCGGGTTAAATGATGATCGATCCCTTAGCAGCTCCAGCGACGACCTGGAGTCACTAAGGATCTCGACCCTCATGTCGGGCATCTTCAAGATGTCCTCGATAGCCTTCGAAATTGCGCACATCTCGGCCTGGAAGACAGAGCAATAATCCTCTAATTTGAGTTTCCTTGCTCTGACTTCCAGGCCTCGCCGCCTGTATGAAATTCCGGCTCCAACCCTGCCCTGTATCTTGCTGCCGTCGGTGTAGACCTGCAGATAACCCTCTCCTTCTCCTTGGTCATCCTGCACTTCTACCACGGCGGTTTCGGCCTGTGTCTCCTCGAGGCAACAGAATTCTACCTCAGGAGCGAGGGCTGGATGGGGAGCATCCAGGAAGCTAACCCGCTGTTCAGCCTTCCTGTCTGCCATACCATCAATGTCCTCACCCCTTTTATAGCGGTACAATTCTGCCGCCTCTCGGATCCTCAGGTCGAGTGGCAATATACCTGACAGGATCAGCGCCGCACTCAAACTGGCGGTTTTGTAGGTCCGGCTGATCTTGCGCGCGAACCCCCGCTGAACCGCGTCCAGCAGCTTCCGCACTCCGACTTGATCTACGGCTGGGACCCAGACGCTTGAAGCGTATAGTACGATTGGCTCCACAGCGGCGATGTAGATGGTCCTGACCACCTCTGGATTCAGACCCCAGGTTGTCTTAGCCGCCCTTGATAGTTGGCCATAAATGGCCGTTGCCTTACGGCAAACTTCAGCGACATGTGGCTTAAAAGACCAGTCGTAGACCCGCCGGAGGACGGAATTAGCGGTCCGCGCGATAGCCTCCGGAGAGGAGCCCGAGAAGACGAGCACTACGTCGTCGGCGAAGGCTTGCACGCGTAGGCCCTCTTCCTCGAGGGCGCCCAGCAATGGATCGATCAGGAGGTTCCAGAATATGGGTCCCCCAATCGATCCCTGAACGCACCCCTTGGTCGTGGGCCTCACGCACTCGGCGCCCGCATAACGAATGGTGATCTCACGATCACTGAGGTAACTGCATACGGCGGAGTACAGGTTCCCGGGGCATTTCCTGGCGGCCAGCTGGTGTTTAATAGCTGGCCACCAGGCGCTATCGAATGCCCCCTCTATGTCTAGAGACACCATTAGGACTACCCTCTTTGCCCTGACCTCAGCTCTGATGTGCTCGATCAAGGCAAAGAGGGCATCCTCAGTGCTTCGCTGTGGCATAAATCCGAATTGAGCCGGATTCAGCGTCGGCAGTACGTGCCACTTTATCCGACGTACCATCATTTTCTCCAAAGTCTTACCGTGGACGGACAAGAGTCCAATCGGACGGTAAGACTTTGGATGATGGTAGTCGGACTTTCCCGGCTTGGGAAGTATCACGACTGCCGCACGCTTCCATGGCTTCGGGAAGTATCCCACAGCGAGGCACCTGTTGGCGATCTCTAGGAAGAGCCGCTCATCTGCCTCAATGCTCTTGGCACTGATGTCTGCAGAGAACGCGTCCGATCCAGGAGCTTTACGAGCACTGAAGCCGTGAACCGCCTCCCTGAGTTCCGCAAGGGTGAAAGGCGGATCGTCCCCTGCGCAAGCTAACTCACACAGAGGGCGCTCCGCCTCCCTCCTTATTGCGGAATGTACGGGACTGTCGTCCTCCAACCTGTCGTCCGGGAAGAACGTAGCTGCAAGGAGCTCTGCACTTTGCTTGGGATCCAGAGTCACTCCGTCCCTCACAAGAAGTTTATCTTCTTGTTTTTTCGAGGTTTGACGGAGGACTCTGTAAATACCGTCCCACAAGCTCTCGCCCGTTTGCGCTGTGCAGTACTCCTTCCAGCTATGGGTCTGAGCCGCTTGTGCGGCAGACTCATACTTTTCCCGGGCATCCAGGTACTGGCGGACGACGAATTCCCTCCTTGTTGGGGCCGCGCAGCGCACGCGATTCTTTTTAGTAATCGCGTCGCGCTTTAGGGCCAGAAGTTCGGAGGTCATCCAAGGTGGTTCATACTTCAGTGTTCGCTTCAACTTTGGGATGGCGGCCTCGCACGCATGACGAACCGCCTCCTGAAATTCGAGGACGACGTGTTCGATATCCTCGGGGGCGGTTATGGCCGACACTTTATCCACTCGGATTTGGCGGTTTTGTAACTGTAGGATAAGTTCCTTTCGGAACTTATCCCAGTTTGCCTTTCTTGTGTTGTAAACCCGAGTGGTTGGTGCTGGGCCAGGTGCTTTCGCACGACCTGTGCGAAGGCCTATCCTTAGGGCATTGTGATCGGAACTGACCATGTCTGGGTCCACCCTCCAGGACTCCATCCTTGACAGGATACTTTGGCTGCACACCGTGATGTCGACTCTGCTTGTGCAGAGCCGACCTTCCCGAACCACCTGAAATGTGGGTTCGGTCCCAGTGTTTAGGATGTGCAGCTCGTTGTCATCAAAGTACCCTGCCAATTCGGTTCCCCGGTGGTCCTCGAGCGTGCTACCCCACCAGGGGCTCCACGCATTAAAGTCACCTCCGATCACAACACTCAAGGTTCCCAATTTGGATCGGACGCTGGACAGACGTTCCAGGTATGGGTCCAGGGGCTTATCCCCTTCCAGGTAGGCGGATACTATCCCAAGTGTCCAGTCGGAGAACTCAATGGTGATTGCCACTATGTTCTCCGACTGGAGGCTCGGGTCACACCTAACCTGGAGGTCTTTATCAAAGACCGCTATTGCGGCCTTTGCGGGATTGATTCTACTTGTCCCCTGGTCCATCTGATAGACGCGGACCCCCGGATACCGCTTCAAGGCACCTTGATTACTTGTGTAGGGTTCCTGCAGCATTGCCAGGCTCACCTTCTGGCTGACAGCTTCAGCCATCAGCTCATCGGTTGCCAATCGCTTCCGCTGCAGGTTAACCTGTATCATATGCCTTGAAGCAGCATCCCCGAGCCCACGACCGCCTGGAAACACAACCGCGGTGCCCTTAGCAGTAACACACGCCAAGGCGGGCAATGGCATCCCATTTCCGCCTCACCGGACAGTCGCTGCTAAACGCACCGTGGTCGGTCTTATCCAGCTTTGCGTGTCTGCAGTTGACGCAGCTGGGCGGCTCCCCCGTGACATAATCGGGGCATTCGGACCTTACGTGTGGCCCCCCGCAGTGGCTGCAAAGGTCCGAAGACTCTTTGCAGTGACGCCGACCGTGTCCGAATGCTAAGCATTTCGAGCACTGTATGACGGGCGAGAAGTCCTCCACTTTAGACCGCTTAAGGTCCAGGTGGACAGATCCCTCGCCCGTCATACGGCGCCAGAGCGGAGGGGCCACACGCAGGACAACATGAGTGAGGTGCGGGTTGCGGCACCTACGACGAAAGCATGTTTCTACCGTTTCGTGGTCTTTTTGGAGGCCTGTAAAGAGCTCCCGATTCTGTGCTCTTAGGGCTCCGATGACCTCCTCGTCCTTGAGGCAAGCGAGTACGTCCCTGATGATTACCATCGGGTTCTTACCCTTCGCCTCTTGAACTTGGAGGTCAGAGTTGGCCCCAAGCCGGGTCCTTACAGCCTCCACCTCACTTTTGGTGCCGCAAGTGAGCACCACCTTCTTATTGCGCACTTTGCGGACGCTGTCCACCTTGGCGCCAGTTTTAGTGGCGTCAACGGCCACTCTTATTTTGGCGACAACGTTGTCGCTCGAATCCTCGGGCGACTTGCTTGTCACCACTATTGAGTGGCCGGACTTTGCAGGCGCCTTGGCGGCCATTGCCGCATATGAAGGTGGCACTTGAGCCTGTGTAGGCTCCTCCCGGAGCTTCGTTGTTTTGGCCCCCAGAGCTCGCACCTCAACAAGCATGTTTGTTGCCTCCTCACGCATTGATTTTAATTCTCCCAGCAGGGAGCCCAGGTCCGCTGCGGGTGGAGAGGGGAACAGTTTGACCTGCTGGATAAGGTCAAATTCGACTATTTTGCGGAGTGCCTCCAGCTCCTTTCGCAACTCCGCAGTCTGTCCACTCACGTCCGCCCTCTCCAGCCGCTGCGTAAGAAGCATGACCTGCTCCGTGTGGCTGGACTCCCTCCTCGAGATGTCTTCTGCGTGGCGTCTCTTCATGTTTGCGACCTCTAATTGGAGGTCGCGCCGCGCACTATTAACTTGGAGTGTGGCCTCATACAGGAAGTTGAGGCCCTCCACCACAGTAGCCTTAATGGACCCTTTCAGGTTGCCTGACTTCTCCAGCTCTTCCTTGGCCCGCTGGTACACGCGATTGGCATCCTTTAGGAGGGTTGCCGTCGGGCTCTCGGGCTCCCCGGCGCTGACGGATCTTGCTCCGGATGGCGGGGTATGGTAATCCGCCTCCCACTGGAGTGTTTGCGCCAGGGTGGCACTGCCAGGCTTGCTGCCCGAGCCCGCACCGAATTCGCTTCCAGTGAAGGAACCCTCCTCCGCGTCGGTCTTTCGGCTTACTGATGTACGAGGCCTTCCGGGGTCAGAAGATGGTCGTTTTGTGGCCATCGCTGTTGCCACCGACCCCTTATTACCAGTTCTGAAAGGGCGAGATGTCTTGTCGGAAGACGCTGACATTTTTTTTTTTTTTTTTTTTAGAACGGCAGCAGATAAGTAGCAAATATATAAAATTAAATCGAAACAATACAAACAAGCAAAAAAGAAATATATACAGCGGAGATGTTAAAATTAAGGTATTAATCTAAATGTAGTTCGGAAAACCAGGAGTTTTGGGGATTTTTTTTTTAAGATTTAAAGGGAAGGGGAGGTCGGAGAGAAAATTTGTCAGGGCCAAACTGTTCCTTTCGGGAAGACAAACAGTTTGAGCCCAAACTCGGGGGGTCTGGGATGAAGGGGACAAAAGTTAGACCCTGAGGGGGTGAGGTCAAAAAATTTCGGGGGGGGGGGAAGGTTTCGGGAGTCGGCCTATGACAGAGTTTAGGGGATTTTTCAGATTTTGGGGGAGGGGGAGGTCGGGGGGGATATCTGGTGGGGCCAAACTGCTCCTTTCGAGAAGACAGACAGTTTGAGCCCAATCTCGGGGGGTCTAAGATATGCGGGGCAAAAGTTAGACCCTGAGGGGGTGAGGTCGAAAATTTCGGGGGGGGGGGGGGGGAAATGTCGGGAGTCGACCTATGGAGTGTTTATGGGATTATTTGGGATTTTGGTGGGGGGGGAGATTGGAGGGGGAATCTGCCGGTGCCAGTATGTTCCCCTTGAGAAGAGGAACAGTTTAAGCCCAAGCTCGGGGGGTCTAACTAAGGGGACTTCAAAGTTATCCTGGTTTCCAAATTTTTCGTCAGTCTGTCCGTATGAATATTATGCCTAAGTTTAATTAAATTTTTAATATTATTTAATTCAAGTATGCGGAACACCCTTAGCCGCTTTTGTACAAATCTTCTATATTATGAAAACAGAAAACAGAAACATAAACATTTCATAGACTAACCGTAAACATTTTCTATAATTTTTGGAGCTTAATTTATGTCTCTTACGGTTGACTAAAAATTTTGAAATTAATGTGCTATGGAAGGTGAAAGCTTAATTAATCTATTTTAATTATAAAAATTTGATAATTTATTAGGGTTGGGGCCCGAGGGTGTACCAAGTTAACCCTTCCTAATATGTTAAATTTTGAGTTTAAAAATGAGATTTTAGGAAATAAGCTACGTATTTTGGAAATTTAAAAATTGATTATATATAATAAAAGGGTTGTCCAGAAGGGACTTATTTTAATTTTTGGAAAAACCAGCGGAATTAAGCGTTGGAAGAAGTTACCAACTTAATTTTGCCGTTATCAACGGTAAAGGTTAACTTGGTAATTTGTACAATACCTTAACTAAAGATATAAAAAATTTCAAAAAATTACTGGATGTGTGGTGTAATGGTGTCTCCGTTTTCCCGGCTTTTCACTTGTACAGCTGCAGGGGTCCTGGAATTAGGGTCTTTGCAAATATAGCCTTTTGCAAGACTGGCCGCAGAGGGCTCCCTGGTTATCACGGCTGCACTTGTGATATGTTGTTATGTTGGGCTCGTTGAGGACTATCCAACGAGCAACTACTCGATGTTCTGCAACGCAGGATCACCAACCTCGTGGCACGCCCTGATGCACTATTTCCCGGATTATTCCTTTTCCCGCTGATGGAAAATTCCAATCTTGGGGTCAAAATATACAGCTCAACAGGACGCAGCTCCTGGCACGAAGGTTGAGGTGGGTTGCCGATCTTGTTTCGCCGGGAGAAGCACTTAACACAGTTTTTATAAAAGAAAACACTGTTTTTTGGCACTTTTGGGCACTTTTTACTGGGTGATTTTCACCAAACTTGTATCACCGGATTTGTCGTCGCAAGACGCGTCCGTGGACGTATAACACGGGTAGTTTCAGAGCAAAAATACCACTTCAACTATTTTACGTCTGCGGAGCGATGCGGATTTCCTGCTAACTCGTCAGAGGTGCGACTGAGACTGGGTTAGGTTAGGTTAGGTTAGGTTAGGTTAGGTTAGGTTAGGTTAGGTTAGGTTAGGTTAGGTTAGGTTAGGTTAGGTTAGGTTAGGTTAGGTTAGGTTAGGTTAGGTTAGGTTAGGTTAGGTTAGGTTAGGTTAGGTTAGGTTAGGTTAGGTTAGGTTAGGTTAGGTTAGGTTAGGTTAGGTTAGGTTAGGTTAGGTTAGGTTAGGTTAGGTTAGGTTAGGTTAGGTTAGGTTAGGTTAGGTTAGGTTAGGTTAGGTTAGGTTAGGTTAGGTTAGGTTAGGTTAGGTTAGGTTAGGTTAGGTTAGGTTAGGTTAGGTTAGGTTAGGTTAGGTTAGGTTAGGTTAGGTTAGGTTAGGTTAGGTTAGGTTAGGTTAGGTTAGGTTAGGTTAGGTTAGGTTAGGTTAGGTTAGGTTAGGTTAGGTTAGGTTAGGTTAGGTTAGGTTAGGTTAGGTTAGGTTAGGTTAGGTTAGGTTAGGTTAGGTTAGGTTAGGTTAGGTTAGGTTAGGTTAGGTTAGGTTAGGTTAGGTTAGGTTAGGTTAGGTTAGGTTAGGTTAGGTTAGGTTAGGTTAGGTTAGGTTAGGTTAGGTTAGGTTAGGTTAGGTTAGGTTAGGTTAGGTTAGGTTAGGTTAGGTTAGGTTAGGTTAGGTTAGGTTAGGTTAGGTTAGGTTAGGTTAGGTTAGGTTAGGTTAGGTTAGGTTAGGTTAGGTTAGGTTAGGTTAGGTTAGGTTAGGTTAGGTTAGGTTAGGTTAGGTTAGGTTAGGTTAGGTTAGGTTAGGTTAGGTTAGGTTAGGTTAGGTTAGGTTAGGTTAGGTTAGGTTAGGTTAGGTTAGGTTAGGTTAGGTTAGGTTAGGTTAGGTTGAAGTCGTTGTGCGGTCGTAGTGGCAACATTGTTTTCACTTCGCTCCGCGTTCACGACGGCTTTTGGTGTGTATATAGCTTGTGTATATATACTTGCTATATATCAAAAGACGCGCCTTTTTACGACGAATACAGTGGTGTAATTAGTTTTTCTTTCGAGCGTTCGGTAAATTTTTTATCGACCTCGACATCTGAAGTGATAGTGACACATAGTTTGGGTGTGGTTTACTCGCTGGGAGTCGCGGTAACCCCCCTGTTTTTAGTGTTTGTGAGGTGCACCAGGCTCTGGTAGACACGTGAGTGTTTTTAAATTCAAAATCGGACCACATATACGGCCGTGAGAATTTTTAATTTGAAGTAAATATTATATGTTTTTACTTCACTGTGTGTAAATTAATCAGTTAAGTGCTATATATCGTTGAGATCGCCATTTCAAGACGAATCCAACGATATATCGTTTGTTAATATCGGACCTATACAAAGGGAAATAGTCATTTCCTTTGTTCCGAGTTGTGGGTGACGCTCCGCAGAGCGTCGCGGTGTCGCTAGTGTCGCATTCCCGCGAGACTCGCGGCGAGCGCGGCGAGCGCGGCTCGCGTTTCTCTCTGTGGCGCCGAGCAGCGACGCTGACAGTGTGCTGAATTAGAGGACACTAGCGTAGTGGTAACACTTAGATATAAGTAGTTAATAAGAACTTTGTGCTTAGATACTCTATAGTAGGTTTAGTGTTTAGATATAGTTTATTTATTAATTAGTATATATTGATAGTTAGTAAGTTATGTCTTAATTTTTTTTTTTTTTTTCCCGTGTGTTTATCTGTTTCCATTGTTGCCTGTAGCTTGTAAACTTGCAACAATGGACACGGATAGTCTAAACGAGTCCAGCTGCTCGGAATATGGTGTTGGCCGCAAACGGTCATTTTATAAACGGTCGAGCAATTCCGGCCAAGACTCGGCTACAGAGACTGAGGCATCGGTGGAGAGGAGGGCCAAGCAAGCCAAAAAGAAGGCTGCGGGTCACTCAACAGGGTTGGCTCAGGCCAAAAAAGCCTTACTATCGGGTAAGGAAAGTGAATATGAGAGAGAGATGGAAAAGAAGCTCAGGGGTCAGGCTTTCCGGAAGCCTGCTGCTGTTGAGCTTGATGCCGAGCCTGGAATCTCGGATGAGATTCTAGGCAAGGACCTGGAGAGGATGGCGGGGTTCGAAATCCTGCAACGGGCGAATAAGCGGTCCCAGAAGATCCTGGACATCGCCTTAAAGTCGGGCAACCTGAAGGGTGGTTACGTGCGCGACCTTAAGATTGCCGCCAAAGATATGGCGGAGATGGTTGAGGTCCTGACGGCAAGGACCGCAGAAGAGGAGTCGCGGCAGCTCCGCGATGAAGCGCGGCGGTTGTCAAACGACAACAATCGCCTGAGAGCGCGGGTCACCGACCTTGAGAATGACCTGAAGGCCATGCGCAGGGAGTTCTCGGAACGCAAGGCTGTGGAGGACACAGTGGTGGCGGAGGCTCCATCCTCGGAGGCAGCCATCATCAAGAAGGTGGTCGAAGGTCTGAAGGGTGACCTGGCGCGAACCATCGGCGAGATGATGGACGCCAAGCTGGCTGGTATCGAAGACCGGTTGCTGCCGGCACCGGTGGTCCGGCCGCCCCTGGCAGCTGCCACCAGGCAGGTCGAGCGGAGCACTAGAGAGGAAGCTCCCCAGGGCCCCCCTGTCCCAGCGGCAAATCCTCAAGCCGATTCGTGGACCAAGGTGGCGGCGAGGGGAAAAAAGAAGAGGACGCAGCCTGCTCCAACAACGGTCAACACGACGTTGACCGCGCCGGCTAATCCGGCTCCGCAGGCGCAGGCTGGAATCCGCCGGATACGTGCGACTGAGTCCACCAAGCCAGTGGAGCCGGTGAAGTCGGTGAAGCCGACAAAGGGAGATGGGCTGGCAGGATCGCCCAAAGCGAAGGTGAGCCTAAGGCCACCTTCAACTGCAGCGGTGGTCATCACCCTGTCCAAGGATGCGGTAGCGGGGGGCGCAACGTATGCTTGGGCACTCACCGCTGCTAAGCAGCGGGTCAGCTTGGCGGACATAGGGGTGAAGGAGGTCCGCACGCGGAAAACGGCCCTGGGAAGCCGAATTCTCGAAATTGGGGGGCCCGAGCGGTCTCAGCAAGCTGATAGGCTTGCTGAGGAAATACGGGGAGCATTAGTAGGGATCGCGACTGTCAACCGGCCTGTGAAATCAGTGGATATACGGATCAGCGGGCTGGAAGACAGCGTGACGCTAGATGACGTGGTGGGGGCCGTTGCTGCCAGGGGGAATGTTCCCCGCGAACATGTGCGTGCGGGGCGTATCTCCATGGGCAGCACGATAGTAAAGTGCCCCACCACAGCAGCAAAGGCGATCATGCAGGATCGCCTTTGTATCGGATGGAGCACCGTACGGGTCACCCTCCTTGAGGCTAGGCCTTTACGGTGCTTCCGGTGCTACGGCATCGGACATGGCAGTGCAACGTGCACTGCAAAGGACCGCAGCGGCCTATGTTGCCGCTGTGGTGGGGCAGGGCACCTTGCACAAAGTTGCACCGAGGAGCCAAGGTGCGACGTCTGTGCCGATGCCGGGGCACCCGCAGGACACCGCATGGGGGGGCGGAGGTGCAACCCCCCGCTAATTAAAAGGAACACACCGAGAACGGGGGTGCCGGCCCCCGCCATGTCCATGGAACCGAGCGCACCGAGCGCGCCCACCAGTCTGGAGGGTACGGTTGCTCCTCAGGGGGAGCTTGAACAAATGTCGTCGTAATGGACGGTACGACACTGTTCGAGCTCCTTCAGGGGAACCTTAATCACTCGGCTGGGGCACAGGACTTATTCCTGCAGTCAATGGCCGAGTGGGGTGTGGATGTGGCGGTAGCGGCGGAGCCATATAGTCCTCCCGAGAGAAGTAATTGGGCGGCGGACTCTCATGGCTTGGTCGCAATTGTTGCACGGTCAGGGGGTCCGCCCCTGATAGCTCGGGAAAGGGGGGATGGCTTTGTCGTAGCAGACTGGGGCCCTCTAACAGTGGTGGGGGTATATTTTTCTCCTAACAGACCTCTGTGGGAGTTTGAGGGCTTCCTGGGCTGCCTTGGGCCGGCCATCAGGAAGGCCAGGTCCCGCCTCATATTGGTCATGGGGGACTTCAACTGTCGCTCACGCAGTTGGGGCGACACCATGACCGGAGTGCGGGGTGCTCCCTTGGTAGCATGGGCGGCTGAGCTGGGTCTCGTCGTTCTTAACACCGGGGGAGTAGCGACGTGCGTGAGGCCTCAGGGGGCATCGATAGTTGACATTACCCTCGCCTCCCCTGAGGCGTCGTGCAGGGTCACTGGCTGGCGGGTGGTGGAGGATGTGGAGACCCTGTCGGACCATAGGTACATCCGACTGGGGGTCCTCACATCTAGGTGCTGCCCGGCTCCTGAGATCCCACCGGAGGGGGTGAACTCGGCCTTCCCGAGATGGGTGATTACTCACCTTGATCGGGAATTGGCCGAGGAGGCGGCGATCGTAAGATCGTGGCTGAGGCCCGGAGGCCCAGCTATGACGGACGACGTGGAAGCGCTGGCTCTTGACTTTAAGAGGGCGATGAAGTCCCTCTCAGACTCTTCGATGCCACGTTGGAAGAGGGCCCCGCGCAGGACGGCTGTTTTCTGGTGGTCACGGGAGCTAGCCGTCCTACGCACCGAAAGCATAGGGGCCCGTAGGGCCTATCTGCGGAGTCGGCGTCGGAGAGGCGATACGCCTGAAGTAATGGAGGGCCTTCGAACGGTATATTATGACCGAAAGAGGGCTCTCCAGTCTGCGATCAGGCAGGCTAAAGAGAAGGCCTATGAGGACCTTCTCGATGGCCTGGATAGGGACCCGTGGGGGCGCCCTTACCATTCAGCTCGAAACAAGCTGAAGGGTGGGGGGGCTCCGCTCACCGAGGTCTTGGAGCCAGCGCTTGTAGAGGAAGTGGTCACGGGACTCTTCCCCACCGCAGTGGACCTGATCCCGCCCAGGATGCGGGAGGGGGAGGTTGTGGGAGAGGCGACAGGGGAGGTCCAGGGCGTGACAGATGTGGAACTGGGCCTCTGCCTTGATCGCCTCAAGACAAGGAAGAAGGCTCCGGGCCCGGACGGTATCCACGGCCGTGTCCTGGCCCTGGCCTTCCCACATGTCGAGGGGGAACTCCGGGGACTGTTCGACAAATGTCTTAATGTCGGGCGGTTCCCGGAAGTATGGAAGGAGGGACGCCTATGCCTCATCAAAAAGGAGGGTAGGCCAATTGATTCTCCAGCGGCTTACCGACCTATAGTCCTGCTGGATGAGGTTGGGAAGCTGCTGGAATGGATAGTGGCCTCACGCCTAAGTCGCCACCTCTCTGCCGAGGGCCCGGACTTGTCCGAACACCAGTTCGGTTTTAGGAAGGGCCGCTCGACGCTTGACGCCCTCAGTGAGCTGAGGGCTCATGTTGAGAGTGTGGTGGCGGATGGTGAGAGGGCGTTGGCGGTCTCCCTGGACATAGCCAACGCCTTCAACAGTCTCCCATTCGGCGTAATTGCTGAGGCACTCGACTTCTTCGAGGTGCCCTGGTACTTGCGCCGAATAGTGAAGGACTACCTGGTTGGGCGCCGGGTGGCCTACGTGGCGGGAGACGGGAGGATGAGGCGGCGTCCCGTAGAGTGCGGAGTCCCGCAGGGGTCGGTGCTGGGTCCGCTCCTCTGGAACATGGGCTACGACTGGGTGTTGCGAGGTGCGCTTCTACCCAAGATGCGCATCTTCTGCTATGCAGACGACACCCTGGTGGTGGCCCAGGGGGGGTCCTTTGGGGAGGCAGGCTTACTGGCCTCGGTCGGGACCTCCCTTGTTGTTGAGCGGATCAGGCTGTTGGGGCTCAGGGTGGCGTTAAGTAAAACGGACGCCATCCTGTTCCACGGCCCAAGGAGGGGCCCACCTCCTGGCGCTTTCATCGAGGTGAACGGAGTGCGTGTCCCGGTGGCCCCCTGCATGAGGTACCTAGGCCTTGTGCTGGATGGCCGTTGGGGCTTTGAGGCGCACTTCAGGCACCTCGGAGAGAGATTGGTTGGGGCGGCTGGAGCTCTCGCGCGTTTATTACCAAACGCGGGGGGGCCGTCCCAAAGCGTCAGGAGGCTGTATAGCGGGGTCCTGAAGAGCATGGCTCTGTATGGGGCCCCCATCTGGGCAGATGCCTTAAAAAGAAAAGGCAATGGGTCACTCCTCCGCAGGCCGCAGCGAGTGATAGCGAACCGCATAGCCAGGTGCTATCGGACGGTATCATTTGATGCGGCTTGCGTTATTGCGGGCACTCCGCCCTGGGCCTTGGAGGCTCGCATGAGCGCCGCCCTATATCGCCTTAAGGCGGAAATGGGCGGCGAAATTTGGAGGGAGCGCGAGGCGTCTGTAAGGCGCGCGGCTGACGCTGCCATTATGCGGCAGTGGCGGGAGGAACTTGAGTCCTCCCAAGTGGGCGCGCGCACTATAGGCGCCATTCTTCCAGTCCTAAGTGACTGGAAGAAAAGAAGAAAGGGAGAGATTTCCTTCCGCCTGGCACAGGTGTTGTCGGGCCATGGCTGCTTTGGACGATATCTGTGCCGGGTTGTGAGGAAGGAGGTATCGCCTCGGTGTCATCACTGTGATGACACCGAGGAGGATACGGCCGATCACACCCTCCGGAATTGCGCCGCGTGGGAAACGAGGCGTCAAGACCTGAGGACAGTGCTCGGCCAGGACCTCTCGCTGCCTGGCATGGTCAAGAGCATGCTGGACAGCGAGGAGTCCTGGAAGGCGGCTTCCTCCTTCTGCGAGCACGTAATGCTACAGAAGGAGGAAGCCGAAAGAAACAGAGAGAGGGCATCAGTTGCCCTTCAGAGGGCAGCAGGGCGGGGCAGGAGGGGGAGAGGGGTCCAAGAAGACCTCTCAACCCCAGCCCCTAGCAGCCAGTAGAGGGCCACTGATGGCCTCTTCCCCGAGGTTCTCCGGTGTAATGCCCTGCAAAGATCCCGGAGAACCTCTCAAAAAGGGGAACTCTCTGCTTTCGAGGAGGTTTTAGTGGGTATTACCAAACTTCGCCAACTTCTAGCTACGTAGAAGATGGTCTAAGTGGTTGAGTCCCACACTCCCTGTGCCACATAGTGCACAGGGGTAGTACGTAAATGTATTTCCTCCTCGTTAAAAAAAAAAAAAAAAAAGGTTAGGTTAGGTTAGGTTAGGTTAGGTTAGGTTAGGTTAGGTTAGGTTAGGTTAGGTTAGGTTAGGTTAGGTTAGGTTAGGTTAGGTTAGGTTAGGTTAGGTTAGGTTAGGTTAGGTTAGGTTAGGTTAGGTTAGGTTAGGTTAGGTTAGGTTAGGTTAGGTTAGGTTAGGTTAGGTTAGGTTAGGTTAGGTTAGGTTAGGTTAGGTTAGGTTAGGTTAGGTTAGGTTAGGTTAGGTTAGGTTAGGTTAGGTTAGGTTAGGTTAGGTTAGGTTAGGTTAGGTTAGGTTAGGTTAGGTTAGGTTAGGTTAGGTTAGGTTAGGTTAGGTTAGGTTAGGTTAGGTTAGGTTAGGTTAGGTTAGGTTAGGTTAGGTTAGGTTAGGTTAGGTTAGGTTAGGTTAGGTTAGGTTAGGTTAGGTTAGGTTAGGTTAGGTTAGGTTAGGTTAGGTTAGGTTAGGTTAGGTTAGGTTAGGTTAGGTTAGGTTAGGTTAGGTTAGGTTAGGTTAGGTTAGGTTAGGTTAGGTTAGGTTAGGTTAGGTTAGGTTAGGTTAGGTTAGGTTAGGTTAGGTTAGGTTAGGTTAGGTTAGGTTAGGTTAGGTTAGGTTAGCTTAGGTTAGGTTAGGTTAGGTTAGGTTAGGTTAGGTTAGGTTAGGTTAGGTTAGGTTAGGTTAGGTTAGGTTAGGTTAGGTTAGGTTAGGTTAGGTTAGGTTAGGTTAGGTTAGGTTAGGTTAGGTTAGGTTAGGTTAGGTTAGGTTAGGTTAGGTTAGGTTAGGTTAGGTTAGGTTAGGTTAGGTTAGGTTAGGTTAGGTTAGGTTAGGTTAGGTTAGGTTAGGTTAGGTTAGGTTAGGTTAGGTTAGGTTAGGTTAGGTTTTTTTTTTTTTTTTTTTTTTTCGAACTAGTGGCCTACCTCCCTGGCAACTCGCGTCCCAGGGCCGAGGAGCTACTACGGCTACTTCCTCCCTACCATTGATCGGCAGGGTTTGGAGGTGGGTAATGCTTTATTTAAAAGTAAAGAACTATATATAATTACACCCAACTACCTTACACCTAAGACTAAATACACAATTTTTATTATTAACTACAAATTACTACAAAATTACAATTAACCTACTCAAATCAACTAATTATTTATTCTTACAATCTATCTTAAACTAAGTCCACATACATTTTTATAGAGATTCGCTGTGTTGTATCAAGGTCCCTATACTTAATATAGGGAACCTTTCTGTACATTATTTACAATAAAATTTAATTTTAATTTCCATAACTTAGTTTTCTAATTAAGTTTACAACACATTTTTAAACTAATATATTTTATGATTAAAGAGACACGTATTATTTACAATTCTTAAGCTATTAAGTTTTAAATTTTGTGTTGCTGCCATTCCGCGGCAGCACGTCAGACAGAATCTTTAAACAGAAGCTTTCAAAGGACTTCCTCAATGGCTTTTCGACAAAAACTGGGAGGTTTGCCTCAGCAACGGCCACCCCGCTTTCCACCTCTAGGTCGCATCTCCACCGGCCGAACCTGGGGCATTCGAGCACCAGGTGCATTGCGCTTTCGTCAGTTTGACCATCGCAAATGCACACTGGGCTATCCCTTAGTCCGAACCGGTGGAGATACGCCGCGAAGCCGCCGTGGCCCGTTATAACCTGGGCCATCAATGCGGAGAAGGGCTCCTCCCTAACCAGCTTGTAAGACGCCGCGACGTCCGGCAGAAACGCCTTTGTGACACTTGCGGTTTGACCCGCGGTGTACCGCTCCTGCCAGACGTCGAGGGTCTTGGCTCTAATTTTGCGGCGGAGAGTAGAAATCGGTACTCCATCGTATGCAGCCCTCAATTTCGAATGGAGCGCCGCGTCCTTCGCCAAGTGATCAGCCCTCTCGTTCCCCTCAATACCTACATGCGCCCGAACCCAGCGGAACCGAATGGTTTTACCCATTTCTCGAGCCCGCCGGATCAAGTTTTTAATTTCGAAGGCTATCGGGTGGAACGAAGATCGATTCCTTAGCAGCTCCAGCGACGACCTGGAGTCACTAAGGATCTCGACCTTCATGTCGGGCATCTTCAAGATGTCCTCGATAGCTTTCGAAATTGCGCACATTTCGGCTTGGAAGACAGAGCAAAAATTCTCCAATTTGAGTTTTCTTGCTCTGACTTCCAAGCCTCGCCGCCTGTATGAGATGCCGGCTCCAACCCTGCCCTGTATCTTGCTGCCGTCGGTGTAGACTTGCAGGTAACCCTCTCCTTCTCCTGGGTCATCCTGCACCTCTACCACGTCGGTCTCGGCCTGAGTTTCCTCGAGACAACAGAACTCTACCTCAGGAGCGAGGGCTGGATGGGGAGCATCCAGGAAGCTAACCCGCTGTTCAGCCTTCCTGTCTGCCATATCATCAATGTCCTCACCCCTTTTATATCGGTACAATTCTGCCGCCTCTCGGATCCTCAGGTCGAGTGGCAAGATACCTGACAGGATCAGCGCCGCACTCAAACTGGCGGTTTTGTAGGCCCGGCTGATCTTCCGCGCGAACCCTCGCTGAACTGCGTCCAGCAATTTCCGCACTCCGACTTGATCTACGGCTGGGACCCAGACGCTTGAAGCGTAAAGTACGATTGGCTCCACAGCGGCGATGTAGATGGTCCTCACCACCTCTGGGTTCAGACCCCAGGTTGTCTTGGCCGCCCTTGACAATTGGCCATAAATGGCCGTTGCCTTTCGGCAAACGTCAGCGACGTGCGGCTTAAAAGACAACCTGTGGTCAATATTAAGACCCAGGATTTTGGTTTCTGTGACCATCTTTATACTTTCGCCGCCCATGGTGATCTGAATAGGTGTTATTTTCAGTTTCTTGGTAATCACCATGGCGTTGGTCTTGTGTGGAGCAAATCGCAGCTTGTTGTCCAAGCCCCAGTCGTAGACCCGCCGGAGGACGGAGTTAGCGGTCCGCGCGATAGTCTCCGGAGAGGAGCCCGAGAAGACGAGCACTACGTCGTCGGCGAAGGCTTGCACGCGTAGGCCCTCTTCCTCGAGGGCGCCCAGCAATGGATCGATCAGGAGGTTCCAGAATATGGGCCCCCCAATCGATCCCTGAACGCACCCCTTGGTCGTGGGCCTCACGCACTCGGCGCCCGCATAACGAATAATGACCTCGCGGTCATTGAGGTAACTGCACACGGTGGAGTACAGATTTCGGGGGCATTTCCTGGTGGCCAGCTGATGTTTAATAGCCGGCCACCAGGCGCTATCGAATGCCCCCTCTATGTCTAGAGACACCATCAATACTACCCTCTTTGCCCTGACCTCAGCTCTGATGTGCTTGATCAAAGCAAAGAGGGCATCTTCAGTGCTTCGCTGTGGCATAAATCCGAATTGGGCCGGATTTAGCGTCGGCAGTACGTGCCACTTTATCCGGCGTACCATCATCTTTTCCAAAGTCTTACCGTGGACTGACAAAAGTCCAATCGGACGGTAAGACTTTGGGTGATGGTAGTCGGATTTTCCCGGTTTGGGAAGTGTCACGACTGCCGCACGCTTCCACGGCTTCGGGAAGTATCCCACAGCGAGGCACCTGTTGGCTATCTCTAGGAAGAGCCGCTCATCTGCCTCAATGCTTTTGGCACTGATATCTGCCGTAAACGCGTCCGATCCAGGTGCTTTGCGAGCACTGAAGTCGTGAACCGCCTCCCTGAGTTCCGCAATGGTGAAGGGCGGATCATCCGCTGCACAGGATAACTCGCACAGCGGACGGTCCGCCCCCCTCCTCATTGCGGAGTGTACGGGAGTGTCATCCTCCAGCCTGTCGTCCGGGAAGAACGTAGCTGCAAGGAGTTCTGCACTTTGCTTGGGATCAAGAGTCACTCCGTCTCTCACAAGAAGTTTGTCTTCTTGCTTTTTCGAGGTTTGACGGAGGACTCTGTAGATTCCGTCCCAAAGGCTTTCGCCTGTTTGCGCGGTGCAGTACTCCTTCCAGCTATGGGTCTGCGCCGCTTGCGCGGCAGACTCATATTTCTCCCTGGCTTCGAGGTACTGGCGGATGACGAATTCCCTCCTTGTTGGGGCCGCGCAGCGTATGCGTCTCTTTTTGGTGACCGCATCTCGCTGCAGGACCCGAAGTTCGGAGGTCATCCACGGGGGTTCATACTTCAGTAGTCGCTTCAGCTTTGGGATCGCGGCCTCACACGCCTGTCGAACCGCCTCCTGATATTCGAGGACAACGTTTTCGATGTCCTCGGGGGCGGTTACGGCCGACACTCTTTCCACTCGGATCTGGCGCTTTTGGAGCTGTAAGATTAGTTCCTTTCGGAACTTATCCCAGTCTGCCTTGCGTGTGTTGTATATCCGAGTGGTTGGTGCTGGGCCGGGTGCTTTTGCACGACCAGCGCGGAGTCCTATCCTTAGAGCGTTGTGATCGGAGCTTACCATGTCGGGGTCCACCCACCAGGACTCCATCCTTGACAGGATACTTTGGCTGCACACCGTAATGTCGACTCTGCTTGTACAGAGCCGACTTCCTCGAACCACTTGAAAAGTGGGTTCGGTACCTGTATTCAGGATGTGCAGCTGATGGTCGTCAAAGTATCCTGCCAATTCGGCTCCCCGGTGGTCCTCATCCGTGCTACCCCACCATGGGCTCCACGCATTGAAGTCACCTCCAATCACAACACTCAAGGTTCCCAATTTTGATTGGACGCTGGAGAGACGTTCCAGGTATGGATCCAGGGGTTTGTCTCCTTCCAGGTAAACGGATACTAATCCAAGTGTCCAGTCGGAGAACTCAATGGTAATTGCCACTATGTTCTCCGACTGAAGGCTCGGATCACACGTTACCTGGAGGTCTTTATCAAAGACCACTATTGCGGCCTTTGCTGGATTGGTCCTATTTATCCCCTGGTCCATTTGATAGACGCGAACCCCTGGGTATCGCTTCAAGGCACCTTGATTACCTGTATAGGGTTCCTGCAGCAGTGCCAGGCTCACCTTCTGGCTGACAGCTTCTGCCATCAGCTCATCGGTCGCCAATCGCTTCCGCTGCAGGTTTACCTGTATCATGTGCCTTGAAGCAGTATCCCTGGGCCCGCGACCTCCTGGATTTACAACCGCGGTGCCCTTAGCAGTAGCACACGCCGAGGCGGGCAATGGCATCCCATTTCCGCCTCACCGGACAGTCACTGCTAAACGCACCGTGATCCGTCTTGTCCAGCTTCGCGTGACGGCAGTTAATGCAGCTGGGCGTCTCCCCCACGACATAGTCGGGGCATTCGCTCCTTACGTGTGGTCCCCCGCAGTGACTGCAAAGGTCCGAAGACTCTTTGCAGTGGCGCCGTCCGTGCCCGAAGGCTAGGCATTTCGAGCACTGAATGAGGGGCGAGAAGTCCTCGACCTTCGACCGCTTAAGGTCAAGATGGACGGACCCCTCGTCCGTCATGCGACGCCACAGCGGAGGGGCCACTCGCAGGACGACATGTGTGAGGTGCGGATTGCGGCACCTCCGACGGAAACATGTTTCCGTCGTTTGTTGGTCTTTCTGCAGGCCTGTGAAGAGCTCTTTATTTTGCGCTCTTAGGGCTGCAATGACCTCCTCATCCTTGAGGCAAGCGAGGACGTCTCGGATGATCAACATCGGGTTTTTCCCCCTCGCCTCTTGGACTTGAAGGCCCGCATTAGCCCCGAGTCGCGTCTTCACAGCCTCGACCTCGGTTCTTGTGCCGCAAGTGAGCACCACCTTCCTGTTACGCACTTTGCGAACACTGTCCACCTTAGCGCCGGTTTTAGTGGCGTCTACGGCCACTCTAATTTTGGCGACAACATTGTCGCTCGAATCATCGGGTGACTTGCTAGTCACCACGATAGAGTGGCCGGACTTAGCCGGCGCCTTGGCGGCCATAGCCGCATACGAAGGTGGTCCTTTGGCCTGTGCAGGCTCCTCCAGGAGCTTAGTTGTTGTAGCTCCCAGACTTCGCACCTCACTAAGCATATCCATAGCCTCCCGTCGCATGGACTTAAGTTCTCCTAGAAGGGAGCCCAGCTCCACATCGGGTGGATGAGCGGGCAGCCTCGTGTTAATATGTTGAATTACATCGAATTCAACAACACGGCGGAGTGCCTCCAACTCCTTCCGCAACTCCGCCGTCTGCCCGCCCACATCTGCCTTCTCCACCCGTTGTGTTAACAGCAGAATCTGCTCCGCGTGGCTTGACTCCCTTCTTGAGATGTCCTCTGCGTGTCTCCTCTTGATATTTGCGATCTCTAGCTGGAGATCGCGCCGCGCACTGTTCACTTGAAGAGTGGCCTCGTAAAGAAAGTTGAGGCCCTCAATGACTGTTGTTTTTATGGAGCCCTTGAGATTGCCGGATTTTTCAAGCTCTTCTTTAGCCCGCTGGTAATTTCGATTTGCGTCCTTCAGAAGGGTCGCTGTCGGGCTTTCGGGTTCCCCGGCGCTTACTGATCGCGTTCCAGAAGGCGGAGTGTGGAAATCCATACCCGCCTCCCATTGAAGCGCTTGCGCCAGGGTACTGCTACCCGGCTTACTTCCCGAGCCCGCACCGAAATCACTTCCGGTGAAAGAACCCTCCTCCGTGTCAATTTTTCGGCCAATTGCTGCACGCACTCTTCCCGGGTCTGAAGATGGACGTTTTGTGGCCATCGCCGTGGCCACCAACCCTTTGTCGCCAGGTCTAGTCACGCGTGCAGATCTGGCTGATGAAGACATTGCTGGAACGGCGGCACGCAAGTTATTTAAAAAAAAAAAAAAAAAAAGAAGAAAAAAAAAAAAAAAAAAAAAAAAAAAAAAAAAAAAAAAAAAAAATAATAATAATAAATAGGGCAAACAAATCAAATTAACTTAGTAAAATATAAAATTGACAATAATAGAAAAACTTAAATATTGGAAAAATAAAGAATTTTTTTTTTTTTTTTTTTTTTCCAAAATTTACAAATTTTCAAATTTCACCGGGACCACTCGAAAGTGCTTGCTCTCCCGATTACAACAAGTCC